>NC_054396.1:30606402-30718902 GCF_017976425.1 Toxotes jaculatrix | reverse complement strand
ACATAACAACAGACTCGTGTCAGGCTTATACCTGTCAGCTGACCTGGGTTTGTTGTTCACAGGTGACCTCTGCACACCTGCGGCTGTTTGTCTGTCAGCAGACTGTCAGTCCTGCCCACGGTTTCTCAGTATTCCACCGATCTACAGGTGGATGCAGTGGGCAGCGTCAGAGTGACGTGGTGTTCAGGTGAGCAGCTTTCTGTCTGAGAGGGGGCGGGGCGTTCTCCTCCAACCAATCAGCAGTGACCTGCACCTGTCGCCTACAGAAACATGACCATGCAGCTGTCTCTCTGCATGCAGACACACAGCCTGAGGACAGTTGGAGGGGACACTGAGCGAAGACGTATGCTGAGGTGTAGAAACAGGAAGCCTGGGAGGAAGGAAACTACAGACTGATGACATGACCCAGGGTCAGAGCTGAAACACTGGACTCTGACTGAACCCTGTCAGATTCACCTTCAGCTGCTAAAGTCAGGTGATGCATGATTCTGACTACATCAGCGCTGAAGGCGGAGGTCATCATCGCAGTCTAATCTAAACCCCGTCAGGACTCACCTGCAGCTCACCTGACTAAGCCCCACCCACCCCACTCTGCTCTGCAGCCTAACCTCAGACCAGATCAGCCCAGGCCACATCAGATTCGAGTCTTGACCCTGGTTTCTCCAGTCGGGATGCAGAATGGTGATTATGCTAAGCTAACAGCTAACTCTTTACGTATTTAACTGTGACTCTGCACTGACTCTGGTAACGTGTCTGATTTTGTACATACATATATATTTTATATGATTTAGACTCATTTAAAACCAATGCAATGACAATAAAACCTCTGATGTCTTATCTCTGACACTGACAGTCGTCCAGTGTTATGCTGCCTTTCCCATGATCCTCCTGTGTCTATGCAGCAGCTCCCTGCTCTAACACTGAGTCCTCAGCTGCGCCTCCTCAGGGGGGCTGGGCCCAAACCAGGTGATAGTTTACAGTTACCAAGGGAACCACAGTCATGTTACCACGGGGACCACAGTATAGCAATGCATGATGGGGGCTTTTTACTACCTTCATGTTTGTGACAGATCACACTGGCATTCAGGGGAGTAGAGGTGAGAAATCGTTAGGCAAGTCTACAAAGAGAGATAGATGGGCATTTATTCATGACAGTCTGTGAAGGAACGGCATCATCATCATCATCATCATCATCAGCCCGACTCTACTGCTCAGAGACTCCACACAGCAGCTCAGAGGCAGTGAACAGAAACAGCTGTGACGACAGAGCCACAGCACCATGCAGGGTCGGACACGCCTCCTCACAACTTCCTGGATACAACACAAACGTTTGCAGGACATCAAGTGTCTCTTCCTCTAGTTTCCTGATATCATCTGCGGCTGATTCTTAATAAAATGTGACTGTGGAAAATATTCATCCTTCAAACGTCCATTTGTGAGGCTGAAAACTTGAACTGTAACGAACGATCAACTGATTATCAAGTTTTTCTGTTGATTAACTAACTGATTACTTGGTGCAGCTTTGTTTATGAAGTTTAATCAGCACTAATGTACGGTGACCCCACATGACACACCTGATATTCTTCTGTGGTGCGAATACGTGAGTAATCAGACTACACACACCCAAATGACGGGGGGTAAAGCAGGACTTTGATCAATGATCATCATTTCATCATCGATTACTCAGCGATTATCTTTTCATTTCATCATTTCAAATCCCTTCTCAGAGTCCACAGACACGCCATCAGTGTGCTGAGAACCTGAGGATTTTCAGGTGACTGTCACATACGACAGGTGAGCAAAGGTGTGACACCTGAGTCCTGCTCTCAGACTGCAGGTGTGCACCCTGTTGAAATCGGCTCAGTGGCTTTAACCCCTCCCTAAGGAACGGACCTGAGAGAACCAGATTCAGGGGGTCCACACATCCACCAGCTCCAGCTCTCCTCAGTACACCTGCACACAGTGGTCCAGGTGTACTGAGGAGAACTGGAGCTGGTTTAAAGACAGAGGGACGTGGCAAATCCGATTTAGGCTTTAACTGGGTGATAAAACTGATTCATGGCTTCACTCTGAAAACATCTGACTGGTCCTGTGAACGTGGATCATCTTCACTCAGCTAACATGAGTCTGACAGCTGCTGTGTGAGGAGCAGTAGAGTCTGGCTGAGAGTCTCAGTAACAGAGGACAGACCAGGACTCACCTTCCTGTAAGGAGCCTCCAGCATCGCCTCGATGTCCAGGTCATCTGCCATGCTGCTGCTGGTCTACACACACACACACACACACAGGTTTAGAATCATCACTGACAGTTTACAGAAACTACACGCTCACAACTCCACAGTGAGTCAGGCCTGAACCTTATTTCTATCTATGGTGTTAGGACCAGGTCGGGGTGCTGGGACCAGGGTCGGGGTGCTGGGACCAGGGTCGGGGTGCTGGGATCAGGGTCGGGGTGCTGGGACCAGGGTCTGTCAGGATCACCACAGATCCCGCTTCCCAGCACAGGCCGGATAAACTGGGATGTGAACCACGTTTCTCTCGGTCCATTTAAATACCAAGTCCCGACTCTGACCAAAACATGGACGTTACAAGTTATGTAGACGTTGTCCTGGTCGGTGTGACACGACGTGGACTCAGCCGGGGACATGAAACCCGGTCCAGTTTTCATTCATTAAACACCTGAACAGGTAACTTCGCTCCTGTGAACCAGTCAAACAGAGACACGGGTCTAGCGCGGAGGTTAGCTTAGCCGTTAGCCACAAAGCTAATCACTGCCCCGCTAACAACCGCATCCGGTTTAACGTCAGGGGAAACACACCTGAGGCCTCAGTGGCTAACAGCTAACAGGGGCCGAGCAGGCCTCCCGCCGTGTATCTCCGCTATCTACCGGCTCTTCCGCCGGCTCAGCACCGAATTAGTGGTTGTTGCCGGTGAGCAGAGAAAGGTTTACCTGGATACACGGCGGCTCGGGGTAATACCCAGCGAACGGTCGGTTACTGTCCTGCTAACAGTCGCTCCTCGGTCGTTGCCCGCGCGCAGCGAATCCGTGTTGCTAATGGCGTATGCAAGGAGCCCGGCCGTTCTCGCGAGACTTTACAACTGCGAGGTCATAGTACATCAGTCCTGCTGTCAGTGATAAGAAGAAGAAGAAGAAGAATGAAGTCACTTTAATGTAACACTTTGAAAACGGCAGTTCAGAATTAATCGATATTAACAGTAATAATATCTTACTAATAATAATATCTTTATTCTATTAATATAAATTGATGATAATATTAATACTAACATGGGGGCGACCCTCCTCCACTGTACAGACCAGCTTCATTTCCCCTGCCGTCTCTCTACAGCTGAATTAAGCTGATCAGTGGTTTGAGTCATTCTGTGGTTCCAGGTTCTCACATGTGGAGATTTGCTGGGTTCTCTGGTTTTGCTGGTTTTCTCCAGCAGTAGGACATTTAGAAGCAGTGCCTCCATCACACACACAGTTTGTCCATGAAGTTGACCTTCATGTTGTAAAATGTCCTGCTCAGTTTATGTCTGAGCCAAGGAGACACCCCATGTAGTCTGGGCATGTCCAAATGAGACAAGACCCCAGGACAAACGGCCACAGACCACAAACAGTTAAAAATTAAACCATTTATTTACTCATCTGAACCTTTGTTCTTTACAGTGTAAATGATATTAAACTGTACGATATATATTAAAAAAACAGAGTATACACATTTTCTAAAACATTAAAATGTTAACAGAGCAGAGTGTACATCACGTCTGTGACTCTGACATATGGACTGAGCAGCAGTGGGAGTTCCTGGGTGGGAGACTGTAGAGGACACTTCCTGAAGACTCCATTATTCTTGGAGTGGCAGGAACGGATCCCTGATCTGGACCTGAGTGATAACGAAAGTCATGTCGTGAAGTAGTTCTGTCAGCGATGACGGCGTGATCACATCATCAGAGGAGCGGAGCTGTCAGCTGATCACCACCTGGGGGTGAGGTGGATCAGGTGGTGCGGGGGCTGCTGGACAGACCTGCTAACTCCAAACATGTAGAGACAGTGAACTGGGAAGCGTGGTGATGCTGATGCTCACCTGGTGCTCAGGTGAACTGAAGTTACCATGTTATGATCAGGTCAGGTTGATCACGTGGATGTTTAACCATTTTCTCACAGTCCAGACTGCTGCTGTCAATCAAACACAGACACGCCCCTTTCTGATGTTTCCTTTTAATAATAAAAAAAAATCTCTCAGCGACACATTCACAGACACGCCGACATGACTTCAGCCTCCATGTTTGTCTTCTGCTCTCTGACTCGCTCCTGACTCCGTGTCATTTGTCTGTTTTGCCACTTTGTCTTCTGTCTGCCTGGTTCAGAGGTCGTCCTGCTCCGCTCGCTCTCTGGAGGAAACCCACCTGCTGACGATCACTTCCTGCAGAGGAAAGAAACATCTTCTCTCTGTTTCTGATTTTATTGCATCAAACTTTAACACAAAAGCTGAACATTTATTGATAATCAGTCAACTGTTTCAATCATTTATCAATCAAAGCCTCCGATCATTCGTGGCTGTCAGATTTTCTGTATCAGAAACAGATCAATATAATGTAAAAAATCAAATGAGATAAAAGAAACTATTGATGAAAACAGATGGAGGTCTCTTCTTACAGAAACACCACAATTCTCCAAACTACAGCTGCAATCGAAGACTATTTTCAGTAAATGTGCAGTTTTTTTTCCATTAATTGTTTTATCAATAAAATGTTGGAAAAGACTGAAAAATGTCAAACTCACATTTTAAACGTCTCTCCACTGTAACTTCATAGATCTGTTTGTTTTCACCAAACGAGTTCGAACGAGTTCCGTTTGAAGGAACCAATAGTTAATCTGAAACCCTGAACCTACCTGAACCTTCAGCCTGCTCAGACACTCAGGTGAGTCCAGCTCAGCCTCTGATAGGTCAGCTGGATAGATGATGTAACACAACATCAGCTCCTGTAAAACAAACAGTAAATCTTCAGAATGAAATCAGAACTTTATAAAAGTCCAGTCTGATGAAATCTGATGAGTCGTTACCTTGGAGACGTTGGCAGTGATCCTGCTGAGGGCTGCCAGAGAACGCCACGAGAACGGACGCAGCGCCGAGCCCCTGAACACATCGTCAACCCGCTCAACTACCACCGAGTAACTGTAACAAAAGGAGGGGGCAGTTTCAGCTTCAGGGTGCTGTTTGAGGGTAAAGACCTGGTTTTAGGGTTTGACACTCAGGGGCGATGTCAAGGAGTGTCCTCACGAAGATAGCAAGACAAGAGTGTGTGTGTCTGTGTGTGTGTGTCTGTGTGTGTGTGTGTGTGTGTGTTACCTGGCGTGGTAGAAAGGCGGGCCTTTCCTGTACAGGACTGGAAACAGAAAGGTAAAGTTAGTTATTTAAAATGTGACATCACAACAAACAGACAACTGTGTGTGTGTGTCTTACTGAAGTCAACACCGTACTTGGCCCCGCCCCCTCCTTTAGGGACCCACCCCCTGCTGCGACAGTGATGATAGGCTGCGTACAAGCTAACGAAGTCAGGACACAGGGATCGGAACTTCCTCCACAGCTGGATGACTGACAGGGGCTCCTGACCAATCACAGCAGAGGATGGGGTATGATGACGTAAAGGTGTATTATGGAACCAGGTTTGATACATGCAGCAGGTTGACAGACAGACAGGCAGTTACCTGGTGCAGGTAGACAGACAGGCAGCCCAGACTGTAGACCAGGAAGAAGGCCTGTAGACAGACAGAGAGACAGTGAAGAGCCCACGCCCCCTACCTGCTGTCCACGTACAGGTGTGATCCACAGGTGTGTCACAGTCTGACCGCTGAACTCTGAGGATCTGCTTCATTACCCTGACCCAACACTCCTGACCAGGTCTGATCCAGTCTGATGGACACGGGATCCAGGATGGATCCAGATCCTTCAGGTCTACTGTACAAAGTGAGTGTGGTGTTGCCGTGTTACCTCCTCCAGACCGAGCTGCAGGTACTCTGACAGAGCGAACGGAGTCCGTCTGACCTCCCTGACCCCCCCGCCATCCTGCATTCAACACGACAGGATCTCAGAATGAACCAGAACCGAGCCTGAGGTCTGACAGTGAGAAAAGAACAGACCTGATTCAGCTGAAGACTCACCTCACTGTCACAGACCACCAGGACAAAACCAGGACCTGGAACCAAAGGCTCAGGATCAGAGTCAGAGCTGGTGTCAGAGACAGGGTCAATATCAGGGTTGGAGTCAGAGTCCTGGTCTGAGCTGTGATCAAGGTTCAGGTCTTCAACATCCAACCTGAGATGTGAGAATAAGATCACAATTTAGTCCAGTTTCTCCTGTCAGGAAACGTTTCATCACGCTCAGTTTCACCAGAGAACCAGTACCTGCAGCTTCTCTTGGCCTCCGTCTCGACCTCTGACCCCCGCCTCAGCCTCTTCCCATGGGGACAGATTCTGCCCTCCAGCCCGGGCCCCTCACCCACCTCCTCCACCTTCTGTCCGTTCTCTCCCCCCTCCACCTCCCTCCTCACATCCTCCATTTCTACGGGCTGGGAGAGTCTGAGCAGCGTTTGAGTGACAGCCTCATCATCCACTCCCTGAGCAGAGAGAGCTGCCCTTGCCCACCTGAGCAGCTCCTCATACCTGGAGAGGGCAGGGCAAAGACAGGATGTGACATCATCATGTGACCAGACAAGCTGTTTTGTCATCACGTGAACAGACGGGATGTGATGTCACTGACCTGGACTGTGGGATGACAGGTAGAAACAACCCTCCGTGTTCTGTAACAGAGATAAGAACAAGCTGACTTCAGAAAACTGCTGATTGGACCGGACTGATGATGATGTCACGGTGTGGGAGTAAACTCACGCTCCCACTGGTCGGAGATGCTATGGTCGGGTCTGGTTCTGGACAGGATGCCTTTCCCAAAATAACCCTGAGACACAACAAAACCTGTTCAGCCTGAGAGACAAAACTCAGGATAAAAAAACTAAAACCAGCTCAGACCTGGTTCGAGAGGATGTGGACTAACGAAAACCCGGTTTCAGATGATGCGGATTAATGTTCTAAGGGGATGTGGACTCATCCTGACCTGGCTGTGGATCCTCTGGATGTGGCTCGGATGACAGACCAGCACGTGCTGGTTGATGAGCTCCGCCTGGAGGTCTGTCCTGTCCTCCGGGCTGCGGCTCAGCGGGAACGGAGCCTCGTATTCCTCCTGCACCCGTATGCGCCGCCGAGGAGCCCGAAACTCCGCCTGCATGTTGACGGGCTGGGCTGATGGTTCTGCTCCTGAGACGCCAGATACGCTGCTAACTGTTAGCTTCTCATCTAATGACTGCGTTAGCCTGTTAGCTTGTTAGCCCTTTAGCATACCGTTTCGCTCCGGTTTGCTTCGGTTTCTTTCATCACGAGCTCTCCGGTCGGTCTTGTTTTGCTGTCGGACGCAGCGTGTCACAGAATCTGTGTCCGGGCAGAACAGACAGCGCTTCGTACAGGGTTCCTTCGGTCAGTAATCCTCCTGCTCTAACGTTTAGATAAAGTCCGGTTTCTGTAGAGGGCGGATCAGCTCGTGCTCTGGGTCCGTTTTATTAAACCGAACACATTTATTTTTCAGCTCAGTCTCCTCCTACATTCACACAGTTCAGCGGTTGCGGATAAAACGGATCGCTTCTTTATAGAGGAAGTGGTCCACAGTTGTGACGACGTCATGGCCGCTCTCAAAATGGCGACCACTGAGGTCCACATCAGGTGGGTGAGGTCAGGGA
Source organism: Toxotes jaculatrix (assembly GCF_017976425.1). Taxonomy (NCBI): domain Eukaryota; kingdom Metazoa; phylum Chordata; class Actinopteri; family Toxotidae; genus Toxotes; species Toxotes jaculatrix. The sequence continues at coordinate 30,711,112 of NC_054396.1, read as the reverse complement.
GCTCCTCAGGTGATGAGCCCCTCAGACTGAGAGCTGAGCGTTGACATGTCCGTGTTCTCAGAGACAGACACAGAAAGACTTTGTGCAGAATCAGTGTGAGAGCTGATCTGGAGTCTGTCAGCAGAGCTGTCACTCATCTCTGATCAGTCACGCCTCATCAGATCAAACTGTGCACGCTTTAATATCGTCTGATACACACACACTTTTTACAAAGCTCTGACAGTTATTACACAGACACACATGTTCATGTCAACATGGGAAAGATGTACATATACACTCAGTACATGTAGACGTGTGCTCTCGTGTCCTCTGTCCACACACCTGTGCTTCACTGAAATTAAAGCACAGAACAAATAGATAATAAAGATGAAACAGAGGAATCCTGAGTCTAAATGTCTGACTCCTCCAGCAGCTGGACACGCTCCTCACAGTCTCTCTACACGTTCGTGTCCAGCTCATCCCAGACCAGCTCCATGGGGCTCAGGTCTGCAGACTGACTCTTCGGATGATCTGGGTCCTGATCTCGCTGTAGGATGAAGTTACAAACAGTCCTGGCTATGAAGCTGTGTGTCTGTGGTCAGTGATGATGTGAGCTGCTACATGAAGCTGCTCTGACTGTGAAACAGCTTGAACGAGCAAACTGAACCAGGATCAGTGTGTTTGTTCTGCAGAGGATGGTTTCAGGATGACGACTCCTCAAACAGACAGATGAAAAGATGATCAACGATAAACTTCACACCTTTACAAAGGTCTGACTGTTTCCTGCACAGGCGGCCATCTTTGTTTTGATTTGGAAACAGCACTGATCCTGGACCAGTCTGCTCTCTGAACCCAGAGACCAAACTCGTATCAACCCTCCACCCAGCTCCCAGTAAGACAGAGCAAGGCGACCCCCCAATGTCAAAGGTCAAAGTAACAGGGAGCTACTGAGATCAGTAACTGTAATCTGATTACTGAGATCAGTAATCAGATTATAGAGGTGTTACTGCCCATCACTGGTGGTGACAGTTCTGTCCTCCTGTCTGTCCACCACATAGTACTGGTGTCTCTGGATGTGTCGGTACAGCGTGGTGTATTTGGAGACCCTCCTCATCCTCGGCAGGATGAAGCTCTGAGTGAAGGTCTCTCTGCTGAGAGAGCTCCGCCCCTCCGCCGCCAGGACGCTGTTAACAAAGTGAAGACAGAAACTGAAGCAGTTATGGTGGTCCTCATCGAACCTGAGACACAGACAGGCGGACAGGGAGACAGGTGGTCAGAGACAGGTGGATGGAGAGGCGGGTGGTCAGAGGTGAAAGCTGCAAAGTTTCAGACTGGACATGATTTTGGTTGGACAGGTGTGAGGTGTACCTGTGCCAGGCCGGGTCCCACATGGGTCCATCAGAGAAGCGGTCCAGATACTGGTCCCACTGAGCCAGCAGGTGAAACATGTCGGGTCGGACCAGAGGAACACTGATGCAGCGCTCCCATCCACTCTGATCTCTACGGACCCCACCCTGAGTGTAGTTATACACAACTCCTGCACACACGCACACACACACACACACACACAGGTTGTCCTCTGACCTGTTCACAGTTTGTGGTTTTTGAACATCTGGATGCAGTGACTCAGACTCCAGTGCCAGCAGCACAGTTTGCAGCTGGATCAGAACTTTAACTTTATTCCTTTATCGTCTCTCAAGTTGTTCTCGACCGGTGGAAATTATTCTCTGCATTTTACCCACATCAGGTGAACGAAACACACACACATACAACATGCACTACAGACACCGGGGCAGAGGGTGGATCAGTGTCCTCCTGACCACAGCCATGGTCAGTCATCCGTTGTGCTTGGTCGAGGGATGGAACCTGTGATCCTCCGATCTCAGGCCGGTCCAAAGCTGCTCTCCTACAGCCGCCCCATTGGGACTGATTATATTCCACAAGAACAGAGAACAAAGAAGGACGCACACTGAGAGAAAACTGGTATCAGACTACCAGTCTGACCTGTGACCCCTGACCTCTGAGTCCTACCTTTGGTGTCTGAGATGCCGGTGTGCAGATCTGATGTCCCATCAAACTCTCTGAGGAGCAAACAGCAGGTCAGACCAGTTCAGACCAGTATAAGTGTGTGTATATAAATCTACCTGCATGTGTGTGTGCGCTTGTTGTAGTTGTTCAGGTTGTGTGTGTGTGTGTGTGTATAGACACTCTCAGTTGGCAGTTTATTAGGAACACCCAGCTCCAGCAGTCCTGTATTACATTCTCCTTCATTAAGGTGAACTATGTTATTTTAACAGGTGTTCCTATTATTATGGCTTAACTGACACACCTGTTGGGATGGGACTGTGCGCTCACAGGTGGAGGACGATCAGTTTGAGCTCAGCGTTCCTAACAAACTGCCAACAGAGTGTAAATCCACCTGTGCGTGTTCACCTGTCCTGGCTGTCGTGTGCAGGTGCAACCAGCAGGAAGCAGGAGCTCTTGTGTCCGTTGGTGAAGGGGGAAGGGAGGCTGACCGGCGCCTCCTGCAGCCTGCTCCCCCTCAGCTCCTCCCCGCAGCTTGGACACTCCTCCGGCACTGAGAAACAGAAGATCTCCTTCTGACAGTGACTGAGCCGGATCACGCTGCGCTCCATCTCCTCCTTTTTCCCTGAGCCTCTGTTCAGCTCCTTGTTCCTCCTCAGTTCTTCTGCTCCTCTTTGACTCGTTTTCTTCCTTTTCTTTTTCTCTCTTCCTCTGTGTCACACCTGGTTGCCAGGTTACAGCCTATCAGATGACATCACTGCCCCAGTTCCCGCCTATCAGGTTGTAGCAACTGCAACTGACAGACGGTCACGTGACCGGGCTGAACAGGTGACCTTCGGCCCGTGTTGGCAGCGTTGTCATGGAAGCGGGTGTTTACCTGCAGAGTGTCGGTGTCACTCTGACCCTGCAGATTCAGTTTCCTGTGACAGAGGAGAGAGCGAGCGCCCGGACCAGAGTCCCCTGACAGGAAACTGTACAAACCACAGCCACCTTCAAAATAAAAGATGAGCGACCTGATTGGTGCTGCAGACAGACTGAATGTAGGCCAACACTTTTTCCATCTCACCTGTCCAACTGTGTGTGTGTGTGTGTGTGTGATCTGATCCTCTGGCTCAGGTGTGTCTGATAACACAGCAACTAAACACTCACATATGGAAAAATGTCACGTGTGAAAAACACGAGAAACGTTCTTCATCACGTGCTTCAGCCTCACACGCAGCTGCTCTGTGAGACAGGAAGTCTGCTCACTGACGTCATGGAAATCACACGTTAATTCAACATTTCTGGTTTTTATTTTCAGACCTCAGACCAGTGTTCCCAGTAAATAGACCAGACCAGCAGACAGTTCAGGGGCCTGGGAGACTCCAGTGTTTCCAACAAATACACAGAGCTGGAGAGCAGAATGCTCCTCACAGTTACATCAAGCTGTAGAGTAGTTTATGAGGCCCAGGAGAGTGAAGCATTCCCAGCAAATACACTGGACCAGCAGGTAATTCAGGGGAGAGCTGATTGTTTCTAGCAAATAGACCAAACCACCAGGTGGTTCAGGAAAACTGAAGAGTGAGGCTTTCCCAGCAAATACACGGATCTAATGCATGACTCAGGCATCCTGTGGGGGCGGGGCTGTTTCCAGCACATACACGGAGCCGGAGGAGCATTCAGAGCACCTGGGACAGAGAGGAACTCTCAGCTGACTGTTTCCAGCGAACAGGCCGAGCTGGTCGGTGGCTCGGGGACGAGGGACGGACTCACTCTGCGGTGCTGTAGAATCCGTGAAGGCAGACGTGCTGATACACCGACAGATACCTGCAGGCCGCCTCCATCCTGGGCAGGATGTACTCAGATGTGAAACGCTGTCTGCTGATTGGCTCCCTGCCTTTTGACCTGATCACATGGTTGATGAAGCTTAGAGCAAAACCATAGCAACAAGACCCAAACTCCCTCTGCTCCTGGAACCTGCAGAGAGAAAACAGCTGTGGCTGCTTCAGCTGCCGACCAGGTGCTCAGATAACAACCACACGGGAACAACACGGGTCTGACCTGTCTGCTGTCCAGCTGTTCAGACGACTAAACCACTCCAGCTGTTCGTCCCACAGTGTCCTGAAACTCAGACAGTCGTCGCTAGGGGCAACCAGAGGGACAATGATGCTCTGCTCCCACCCCTGCTGCTGACACTGAAGCCCCGACTCTGTATAACTGAATACTATGCCTGCAGGTCATAAACATCACATGTGAAAACTAAACTATAATTAAATCAAATTACAAACATTGAATTCAATAAAAGTACGTTTAAATACATTTTAAAGTTCAAATTAAATCAGAATTAAAATGTAATTATATAATAAATAAAATAACAGGAGTGCAAACAGCTGTTACCTTCAGAGCTGGAGATGCCGACATGAAGCTCAGAGTGGTTCTGTGCACTGTGGAGACAAACTGCTGATCTGAGTCACACTCATTCAAATAAATCATTATTTACACAAAGATCATTAACATCACCAGTCTCTGCAGCACACTGTGACTCTGTGTTGTGTTAATAAAGTTGTGTCATCCTGAAGTTTTTTTGGTCCTGATAAAAAAACTGAGCCACAGATTTTGATGAAAAGAATATTTGGACTTTACATTTTCCCAAGAAGGATCATTTTCATTTCCCTGATATTTTAATGCGAAGGTTCTAATATTTATTTCACGTATATAAATTATTACGTTATTTTTTTATATTCACATTCAGTAACTACACGGTTAACCTGCGGTGTCCACTCTGTGTCCAACCTGTCTCTGAGAACCTCTCAGTGTGATAAAACAGCAGCGGTTCGGTCCAGCTGGTACCGCTGCCGGACCGGGTCAAACACAGTAAAAGCTCAGTTCACCTGAACCCGGCCGCTCCGTGCCGGGACGTGATGAGGAAGCAGCAGGCCGCCCTGTGTCCGTCTCTGACCGGAGTCTGGATCCGGACCGGAGCCTCCATCAGGCCGACCCGCACCGACTGGACGCACACCGGACACCGCGGTCCCGCCGAAACTGCCAGACCGTCCAGCGTGTAGACGGTTCTGCCGCAGTGTCTGAACCGCAGCAGATCTCTGAGCTCCATGAGGACTCCGGACAGGTAGGAAGGAACCCGGGGACAGGTGGGGGCGGGGCCACAGCTGGATCTGTAACACCAATCAACTGAGGGACCGTGAATCACCTGGACACACACACTAAACAGTAACTGTATAATGCATGTCCATGGATTTTGATGTTTACTTGTTCTTTGTGTTGTATTTTGATGTTTGGCAACTTCACGTCAATAAAGTTTCTTTGAATTTAAAATCTTTTACCTGATGAATGAAGCTCTGAATCCAACAGTGTAAAAATAGTGTGTCAGTACTGCAGAGGACGGAGCACAGATCTAACGACTCTCCGTACACCTGAAGGGTCTCAGTCATCCAGGTGTTTCCACACTCACCTGCTCACCTCCCATCCCTCTGAAGAACTGAGAGCACCGTGAAACAAACCTGATTTCAGGAAATACCCACAGACCGTACATGTGCAGGTAGAACCGTGTTGGAACCTTATGTTCAGGTAAAAGTGCTGCGTTCAGGTGCAGCTAACCCTGTCTTCCTCCAGGGAGGAAACGAGGGGCAGCGTAGAACAGAAACACTCAGGTGAAGTTCGTGTGCATCAGGTGTGTCCTGCAGCGCAGTACCTGAGTAAAAGTACTCCGTTACTTTCTCTGCTTTCCGTCAGATAAAGCTCACAGGAACCTTCGTGCTGTGACTGCGGCTCTCAGTCGGAACGGTTTGAGGGGGACACCGAAGTGACAACTCTGAAGCCGCAGTTGTAGCAGAAGCTCCGCGAGGAAGATGAGCACAAAGCAGGTGACCTGCAGGTGAGTCTGTCTGTCTGTTTCCTGTCTGTCTGTTTCCTCTCTTGGTATGAGTCTCGCGCCGTTTCTGACTGAGATCCCTGCGGACGCGTTAGCATCGAGCTAATGTTTTTAGCTGTTAGCTGTTAGCTTGTGTAGAGAGTCGGACTGACGCAGACTCACCCGATTCACCTCACCTGTGTCCTCCTGTCTCTGTCTGTCTGTCTGTCGGTGGTGTGTGTGTGTGTGTGTGTGTGTGTGTGTGTGTGTGGGGGGGGGGGGGGGTCCTCTGATGAATCTGCAGCTTTTATGATCCTTTATTAGCAGCTTAAGTTTTTCATATGAAAACTGAAGGTTTGCTGTTTTCGCTGGGGTCAGATCCAGATCCTGGTCCAGGTCTTGGATCTGGACCAGGATCTGGACCTGGATCTGGACCTGGATCTGGTTCCAGGGTCCGTGCATGCAGCATCAGTGCTGTTGCTGTGAAACCTGCAGGTTAATGAACCCTGAGCTCTGATTCAGAGCAACTGCCAGCAAATCACAGGGCAGGACAGCTTCTGTTGCCATGGTGATGGTTTGCATTTGTTGGAAGCTCTTGATGTCACTTCCTGTGCAGCGGGCGCAACAGGTGTGTTGTGTTTCAGGTACTTCCTCCACGGTGTGTGCAGAGAGGGCAGCCGCTGTCTGTTCTCCCACGACCTTGCGAACAGTAAACCCTCCACCATCTGCAAGTTCTACCAGAGAGGAGTGTGTGCCTACGGAGCACGCTGCAGGTAACACTCACCTGACAGGTGACGCACACCTGACAGGTGACGCTCACCTGACAGGTAACGTCCGCAGGTCCTTCATTCCCTCTGCTGTCAGACTGCACAGCATCCCGTCCTCTGTGTGTTCAGGTGTGTATTACCTTTGTGCAGGTACGACCACATCAAACCTTCATCCAGAGGTGTGGGGGGAGGAGCTTCGGAGGATCAGGCAGGTGAAGGAGGAGGGGCTGGGGGCGGAGCTTCAGTCAGAGGTGGAGTGAAGAAGAACCTGGTCCTGAAAGACAAAGGTGACGAACTAATGTACACACCCATACACCTGTCGCCTGCTGAAGGCAGACAGACAGAGAGAGACACACAAAGACAGAGAGAGACACACAAAGACAGAGAGAGAGACACAAAGACAGAGAGACGGATACTTTATTAATCCCAAAGGGGAAAAGCAGCAGCCACTTCAAATAAAGTAAGAAAACCAATGAGGCAGATAGGAGAGAGGAGGAGAGGAGAGGAGGAGAGGAGGAGAGGAGAGGAGGAGAGGAGGAGAGGAGAGGAGAGGAGGAGAGGAGGAGGAGAGGAGAGGAGGAGAGGTGGTGCCTCCATCGTTCTCCACCTCTGTGTTCTCAGTTTGAACTATAAAGTTTTATGTTGTAAAACTTTGCACACAAAGGACAAACTGAAGCATGACCACATTCACACTGTCTGTCTCTGACTGTGTCTGTCTCTGGCTGTGTCTGTCTCTCTGTCTGTCTCTCTGTGTCTGTCTGTGTCTCAGTCCTGGGGGCAGACAGGAAGTTCAGGGCTCCAGCAGACAGTCTGTGGTCGGAGGTCCGAGCGGCGGCGGCTCCTCAGTCGTATGTGGACGCCATCAGGACAGGCCTGGATGCTTCTTCGCAGGAACAAGGTTCTGATTGGCTGATAGCTGTCCATGATGTAATGGGTAACCTGTGATGATGCGTCCTGTGTGTTTTACCGTTCACCTGTGCTCTCTGTAGCTGCTCCCCCAGTAGGCGGGGCTTCCCAGGACCTCCCCCAGCTGTGTCCCTATGCTGCCGCTGGACACTGTTACTACGAAGACGGCTGCTCGTATCTCCATGGCGACCGGTGTGAGGTCTGTGGGCTGCAGGTGCTCCACCCCCACGACCCAGATCAGAGGAGAGCGCACGAGAAGGTGTGCACGTGAATTTCATGTGGTTTTCATTCGTGTTTTGTTGAATTTGACTGAACCTGCTGCTGCGACGCACGAAATCCAGGAGAACCTGAAAAACCCAGAGACATGTCCACTCAGACGGCAGAGTCTCTGTCTGGTATCTGGACCCTCGGCTGTAATTGATATAGTGAAAACAGATCAGAAACCAGAGCTGGAGGACACAGTCAGGACGCCGCTCTGAGACAACTCTCACATGCCTGAACAGATCCAGTGTCCCCAGAGACGCCAACATCAGACACACAAACCACTTCACAGCATCACCTGACTGTCTATGCACTGATCCTGTCTGCCTGTCTGTCTGTCTGTTTCTCTCCCTGTCTCTCTGTCTGCCTGTCCCTCTGTCTGTCTGTTTCTCTGTCTCTCTGTCTGCCTGTCTCTCTGTCTGTCTCTCTGCCTGCAGATGTGTCTGCTGGCCTTTGAGGCTGACATGGAGAAGGCGTTTGCAGCCCAGCTCAGTCAGGACAAGGTGGGTTCATTCAGTCACTGATCCAGTTGTTATGGCGACAGCAACAGCAACAGTAACCGTTGTTGTTGTTGTTCAGGTGTGTTCCATCTGTATGGAGGTGGTGGTGCAGAAGGCCAACCCCTCAGACCGCAGGTTCGGCATCCTGTCCTCCTGCTGTCACACCTTCTGTCTGTCCTGCATCAGAAAGTGGCGCTGCACCCGAAACTTCAGCAACGTGATCATTAAGTGAGACTCTGTTCATATAAGACCAGAGACAAGAACCCGGTCTGGACATGTCTCTATCTCATGTTGTGATGTCTCTTTGTCTCAGGTCGTGTCCAGAGTGTCGGGTCGTCTCAGAGTTTGTCATCCCCTCAGTTTACTGGGTGGAGGACCAGGACGACAAGGACCACCTCATAGACCTCTTCAAGTCTGGAGTCAGGTGAGCTACCTGCTGCAGCTTCAGCTCGTCGCTGACTCACCGCTGAAGCTGAATCTGAATCTGATCTGGGGTCTGTCGCTCTGTCTGCAGTAAGAAGGCCTGTAAGTACTTCGATCAGGGTCGCGGTTCGTGTCCGTTCGGAGCGAAGTGTTTGTATCTTCACGCCTTCCCGGACGGAACCCGAGCGGAACCGGACCGGCCGAGGAAACAGCTGAGCTCCGAGGGGAACGTCCGGGTCAGACACCACAGTCCCGTTCTGATTCAGAGTTGTAGTCCATCCGCCCGGTGCTCCTGGGTTGTGTAGTTTATTAACAGTGTTTGTTTCCTCAGTTCATGAACAGCGTCCGACTGTGGGACTTCATCGAGGAGCGCGAGCAGCGGTCAGCCCCGCCCCTGCCGTCCCTTGATGACGACATCACAGAGCTTAGGGAGCTCTTCCTGCAGATGTCGGGTCCGAGTCACGATGGGCCGCAGACCCCAGCCACCGCGGACCAATAGGGACCCGAGTCCTCTGGTCTCCATGGAAACCGGTGGGACAGCTGACCGTACGTGGTTTGGAGATACGACAGCCACGTTTGTATTTGAATCATGTGATCCCTCTGTAGCTCTGTGGTGTTCCTCAGTCTGATCACACGCCCACGTGCTGGCTCATTGATTATTGATATATTATTGACATTTTATTTATGGCCTGAAAAAGTAAATACAGATTAAGTGTGAAATCATCTGAAGCAGTTGAATGTTGAATTCATTTGTTGTTTCAAAGTTTCTGACGTACCACACATCAGTCCGCGAAACACGTGACGCAGGACGGAGGGTGGCGTCCGCGAGCTCTCGTCCAGCCGGGTGGAGGACGTTTGAGTGTCATCAGCATCATATTATTCCATTCGATGATGTCTCATCTGTCTCTGATCACATGACTGCCCCCCCGCCATCACAGTGCTGAGGCCTCGTCGCTGTGTCCTGGGCGGGGTTTAAACTGGATCACAGTGGGTTTCATAAAAGCTTCTGAATAAACAGGTCACTGGTTTATTGTTGACTCTGAACTGGGAGCGTGAAAAAGACCAGTTACAGTAAATGGAAAGAGGCGGAGTGATTCAGGTGCAAATCAATATTTAATGTGAACAATAAAATATTTAGTGAACGGTTTGAAACCATCAGCCTGATCTGAGCAGTGAAGATCAGCTGGTTAATGCCCAGTGAGACCAGTTCAGGAATCCAAACTATGTCTGTTCATAATAAGGAAACACGAGTTGCCATGCACCAAAGTAAACTGGGAATATGAGCTCAGCTGGGAGAACTGGTTTTCTGACCCCACACACGCAGAAAGTCCAGGAACTGGATGAAACTTCATCTCATATCAGAGACGAACGTCTCAGTGCTCACAGCCATCAATCAGCCCCAGGTGAGAGGGAGGGGTCACTGCAGTCAGAGCTGCTTATACAGACGGTGGTGCAGCAGCACGTTCACCTGTCACACAGGTGATCCAGGTAGACCCGCAACACTCACTCACAGCTCCAGCTCGTTCACTCACAGAACCTTTAGAGAAGGTGAAAACAGGAAGCGCCTGTGAAATCCTACAGGAAGTGATGCAGAAGGAGGCGTGGTTTTCCCTGAGGACCAGGGAGAGCTGCTCAGGAACGGAGACTCCTGAGTTTAAGTGTTTTTATCAGGTTTATTCCTTTATTATCCCCCAACTCTGTGTTTACCCACAGCAACACACACAACCATGCACATGCATCAGAGACGCTGGGGCAGAAGGCTGCCGGGGCAGGGGGCTGCCGGGGCAGAGGGCTGCCGGGGCAGATGCCCGTCGACTGAACAGGCCTTTATGTCACGTGTTTGCTCGCCAGGCTGCTGTGACTGGGGGATGTCCTTTCTCGGTTCTTCTTGGAGAGAACGTGTCCTCGGGTTCCACCTGGACCTGGACAGACCTGAGGAGCTGTTTCAGTTTTCAGACTGTCAGAGCAGCTGGGACCAAAGCTTTGAGCGTGAGGAGGGTCAGTGAACGCAGCGCCACATTCAGACCTCACTGCTCGCTCTGTGTCACCAGCAATTAGACTAATCCGGTCAGAGCACCTTAACTCCTCACAGAGAGCAGGGAGTCAGGCAGTAACAGGTGGCAGGGACACCCCCCCCCCCTCTCTGGTCTCTGTTTGGTGTTATGAAGCAAACTGGTCTGCCTCACTGGTTGGTGGGCTAACACACCCCAGCGCCCGGGCTGTCAGGCTGCCAGGCAGAGGGGGAGGACGAGGTGGTGGGGGGAGCGAGGCCAGAGGACGCGCCGCAGAGAAGAGAAAGACAGGAGGACAGGAAGACTGCGTGGACAGGGACGCGGCTGAGGAGCGAGGAGAATGGGAGCTGCTTATGGAAAGAAGGTCAGTGCAGCACTGAGGCTGTTTGTCCACAGGCAGAGGGTTCAGGCTCCGAGCCTCTGCTCTCTGACGCTCAGCTGTTTGGAGTTTAGCTTCATTTATTTCAGCACAGTTTGTTTTACTGACTGAAACAGAACAGACTCTTTCACTCTGATCAGCTGATCCATCCATCAGTCGACTGAACATGTTGATTATCTGTCAGAGGAAAGCTCTGTGACGTCAGTGTGAACGTTTTCATCACGAGGAATCAGCCACGGACCCGTGTGCGGGGTCTGGACCCGTGTGCGGGGTCTGGACCCGTGTGCGGGGTCAGAGACCGTCTTTTCTGATCGGGCGTTGGTTTGACTGAAGTTTAAGTGTCAGATGTTTGGACGTCATCGCTCTGCAGAGATCAGATCACTGTAACACCTCCCACTCTGTGGCTGGTATTTTGGGATGTGAGAATGAGGTCAGAGGTCAGAGATGTAGTTTGTCTGTCTCTTCATCAGTTGGTATGTTTGAGATGACGTTTTGTTTCAGTCTGTTTCCTTCGCTGTGAGCACGCATTGGAATTCTGGGAAAAACCAGATCCTGGATCCTGGATTTCCCAGAATCCAGACGTCTCAGTCTCCCAGTAGCTGGAGCCGTGGCTGGAGGTTTGGTTGGAGGTGTGATCTCTCACTGTGTGTGTGGTGTGTGTGTGTGTGTGTGTTGGCCTGGTCCTGACCAATCAGAGCTCAGATCCTGCTTCCTGTGAGCTCGTGTGATAAACAGCAGCAGAGTATTTTCAGCTTCTGTGACATAACGTCGCTCTTTAACAACAGAAGAACATGTGACTCGTTCTGACCTTCGCCGCGGTGGATACGGGTCAGTCCGCCGCAGGCCGACAGATCCAGGGTCAGACTGATCACACACATGTTAACGTTCACCTCTCAGGAACACAGGACGCACACGTGGGTTTAAATTAATCAGGTTTGTGTGTTTGTGACACTGATGAGGATCATCAGTGGGTTAAATCCAGCTCGGACCACAGAGCGTCCATACACCGATCAACCCGATCAATCCTGATTAAACCCTGATTAAACCTGATTAAACCTGATTGAACCTGTTGGATGAAGTGTCCTGTGATGGTGAACTGAAATCAGCAGCTGCTTCGTGGTGTTTGAATCTCTGGGTTTATAATCCGGCTCTCTGTGGGAACTCTTGGACTCCTGCACATTAAATGTACAACAGACTTTTCTTACATTATACTCATCAGACGTCTGACTGAACTGGGAGAGGGGATCTCTCATGACCTCTGACCTTCACAATAAAAGCCCCGGGGCTGATGCTGATGATGTGTGAGCAGATTACAGATAAATGTCAGACAAACCATACTGAAGACGGAGCTGTGGCGTCTGCCTGTTATTAACTTCCTTCCTGTATCTTCTGATATAAATTGTGCATTTTCTTTGTCTTCATATCAGAATGAGTTGAAAATCTTTTTGGTCAAATGAAATTAGACACCTGAAGACATCACGTCGGTCTGCGGGACACTGAGGGACGTCTTCCACAGTTCTGAAATGTTCAGTGCAGGTGTAATGTAGCTGTTTGTCCAGCAGAGGTCAGACTGTCCTCAGGTCAGTTCTGCTCCTGCAGCCTGAAAAGATTCAGCCTGAGCAGACGACACTGAGGGACGAGGCTCCATCTGCCAGGTAGGCAGACCTCCGACCCCCTCAGTCCTCAGATCCTGAGGCTGTGTGATGGAGGCGGGGGCACTGGGGGTTAATCTGGCCAATGAGCTTCATTCCTGTATATATGGTGCCCCCTAGTGGACGGTGGGGGGGGGGGGGGGGTGTCAACACAGGCTAATTTATTGGACAGACGAGTCAAGAAGAGGATTTCAGTAAATGTTGAACTGTCCCTTTAAGACTTCAGCTCTGAGAGGACAGAGAGAAGAAACAACCCCGTCCTGTAAACAGCATTCATCTGCCCCCCCATCAGCCCTGAAAGGGGGGGTCTGTGAGACAGTGAGGGCCTTGTCACCATGTTGGGGTCTGATGAAGTCTCCTAGCAACCAACACAAAGTCCATTCAGTCAGAGAGGACGGCGTCCAACTGACCTGGAGTCAGACAGGAGAGGAGCAGCTGGGAAACAGCCGGAGAGAGGGGTGGGGGGGGGGGGGGTGCGGGGAGGAGGGGGGGGGTGGTTTGTCCTCAGGTGATGTCACTTAAGTCAATGTCAGTCAAAACATCTCAGCCAGAGAGAGAGCCTGATGTTTGTCCCTCAGGGCTTACTGTAGCTCTGTGTGCCGCTCAGTCTGCTCAGTACTACAAACCTGTGTCCTCGCCTCCACCCGACCCGCCTCCACCTGTGATAAAGTGTTGTAGGTGTATTTACCTGCTGCTCTGTCTGTTTTCTTTCTTCTTCTTTCTTTTCCAGAAGGCGTACAGCATCGACCACGAGCCTCCGCCAAAGCAACGCGTGCAGTGTGTGAGAAATGGAAAGCATCCAAACAGCAGAGGTAAGTTTGTCCTTCTCAGGTTACCGTCTGGCCCGGAGGACAAAGGTGTCCTGTCCTGACCCTCTGATACGACCGATGGGAGCGTCTCCGGAATTAGCGCCCGCTCCTGCTGGAGACAGGAAATGTGGACACACGGTTCCACAGTTTTCTGTGTGGCAGGTTTGGTTAGGTTCACGGTGAGATCGTGTTTTCAGTTAAAATTCGTATTTGGTTAAGGTTTGAGGACTTTGTCACCATGGTTACAATAACAAACGTGGTCGACATGGACAGGAAACACTCTCAGGTGTTAGAGTCCTGTGTTTTGTGACCGCGTCCTTTGCTCCGTCATGCTGAACATGCCTAACATGTAACCGTGGGTCGTGATAGGCCGCCGAGCTGAGGAGGTGTGGCCTGTTTTACAGGACCTGCTCTGTGATGTGGTCTCCGTCCTGAAACTGAAAAAGCTGAAGCTCAAATCTGAGTGAATTTTCTGGAACTGCTCTTCATCTTAGCAGAACACACCCCAACCTACCGCCCAGCTGGCAGAGGTCCAGGTGCATTGTGGGTCATGTAGGCAGGTTTTACAAGGAAAAAATGTTCCAACATGTTCAAACATCTGGAACCAAAGAAGTGAAATGATCTGAGCACAGGGTGAACTGTGAGCCTTCAGCGCCACCAGCAGGTCGTCACTCCACATCCACACTCCACCGTGGTCTCTGAAAACCTGAACTGTGAAACCTGCTGGATCCAGAACATGAACTGAAGCTGAGGAGGAGGAGGAGCAGGGGGAGGGGGAGGAGTGGGAGGAGGAGGAGGAGGAGGAGGAGGAGGAGTGCTGCTGCTCAGACAGAGAGCATGAAGACTCACACAGACTGACACACATGAGGATCATCAGGACCAGATCAGATGGATCAGAGCAGGATCAGCCGCCCAGAACAGCCGACCACAGGCAGGGAGGGGATGGTGAAGTCTGGTAAGGACCAGAGGATGTCCAGGTCCACAGGAGGACGGGCTCTGATGGATCCCTCTGAAGTCTTTAGCTTTGTTTGTGACCTTTAGTTCAGGCTGAAGTGAACTGACGTGTCATGCTGATGCATTATTTACTGTGTGTGTGTGTGTGTGATGTTGTGTTTATTCATTTGTAACGTGTGTGTGGTTTCATTCTTCGTCCTGAGCGGACACAGGGTGTGAAAGTCGTCCTCGTGTTCTGCTTCAGGGGGATCGAACCGTCCAGGTGTGGACGCTGACTCCACCTGAGCGTCACTGTCAGTTCAGACATGAAACTGTGATGGAAGAAATGTTCCTTTCATCCGTTCATCAGTGGGAAAGTCCACTGGCATTGTGGGTAATAAATCACTCTGCAGAACATATATCCTGCAGAGGAATATGAAGAAACGCAGCAGCGTGACTTTCCTGGATTGTTGTTACAGGAACATTTGAAGGTGTGTGAGCAGATGATAAAATATGAAATATTATTCCTGAGCTTCTCATCGGTCAGAGCCTGGAAGCTGCAGCAGAGGATTCAGTTTATCACGTTTTTGTGATCGACACTTCGTGAATCATCAGTGAGTCATGTGTTAATGAAGCGGCGTGAGGCCGTGGACGCGCTGAGCGAAGCGTGATCAGCTCGCGCGGATCCTCGGCTGGTTCGGCCCGGTTCTCTTCGGTCCCGGCTCGGTGCGGTGTCAGAGGTCAGAGGTCAGGGGTCAGGGGATACGAGCGTTGTTGTGTTTGCTGAATGGATCGTGTCTGTGGGAGCTGATCAGCAGAGCGCGGACTTCAGCCCTCTGTGTTTGAACAGTCACTGAATCTGAAAACACTAAAGTTCAGCCTGAAGCTACAGACAGAGAAACGCCCTGAGCTCCACAGAGTTGATCGCTGTGATTGTCTCTACAGTCAGAACACACACGACTTCATCTTCAAACCCTGTAAAACTCAGAGAGACATCAGGTCCAGCAGTGGAGTCAGAGTCCTTCAGAGTTCTGGTCACAGATACTCTGAGCTCTTTGCAGCAGATCTGATCTGATTTAGTGGCTTAAGTGTGTTTCACTTCCTCAGGATGAATAAATGAAGGAGAAAAGACATTATCCTCTGACATTACTGAGTAACATGATCGCGTTTCCTGTTGGCTGAGCTGGAGTCAGACGGTCTCCTGCAGATATCAGACTGGAGCAGGAATCAGCTCCAGCTGGAACCAGATCACTTCCACTCACAGAGACGTCGATACTCTGCAGAGGACGTTGAGTTTGCACGTCCTGCCTCGATCAATACGAGACCACAGAACGTCTCAAAGTCCGCTCGGGCTTCCTGCATCAGTCGTGTTGCTTTTCCCCACAGACAGTCAGCTGATGATCGTCAGAACAAACACACTCACACTATCACTGTGACCTGCTGTCAGTCAGAATACACAAACTTTACACTCAGACATCAGGCGAGACACTCCAGCATACCCAGCACCCACATGCTCGGACACCTGTGGAGGACCTGCTGTGGCACGGACGCAGACACTGACAGGGACACGGCGTCTGACCTGGCAGCAGGTCAACACGTCAGCTGCCAGTTATTCTCTGAACCCAGAGAGTTAACGTCCGTTCGTTCTCTTTGCAAAGACTGAATGTGTTGTTTCTGAATGGAGGCACTTCCTGTCCTCAGTCCACCAGGAAGTAAAAGAAGAAGAAGTCAAAGCAACGCAGACCGGGTCTGTCCCTCGGCCTGTTCCAGTCAAACCAAACTCACATCTGACAAACACAGATGTTTGACGCACTCGTCATGTGTCTCTGTGGACATTTGTTTATAACGCTCACACAGAGGACGTCAGCTGAGTCAGCGACCTGTCCACCTGTCCACCTGTTTGCGTTCACACTCCTGAAAGGTTGTGGCCTCTGAATGTGGTCTGAGCGATCACTTCTGAAAACCGTCCTCATGGTGTCTTGGGTGCGTTCACACCTGTCCACTTCTGACTGAATCACCTGAGACGCAGGTGTGAATGGGCTCTTTAATAGGCTGGTGCAGGTGAAAGTAAACAGGGCGGGGCGAGGAACCATACAGGCGGGAAAAAACAAAGACAGGAAGTAAAACCATAACCTCGTCCAACTCCAGCTGAGCCACAACTTATCACTGCTATAGCATCTGAATGGGAGTGAGTCCCTGCAGCTGGTTCAACATCTGCAGGCACAGCAGCTGTCCCTGTGTTTCTAATGGACGCGGGACAGCGACCGAGCGTCCAGAGCTCATTTCATTTTTCTGAAATATGAAGCAGCAGTGGATGATGGGCTCTGGTTGCACTGCAGAAAGAGGACATTGTGTGAAGTGAACTGTGCGACATCTGAGCTCCGTCTCCCAGAATATCTGAGGACTGGATCAGATGCCTGTTAATCTGTTCTTTCTTCTCACAGACGAATGGGGACGATGGACAGAGACTCAGAGACAGAGTCGGTTTAGACTAGAAAACCTGACAGCACGCCCAGCTTCATGACATCCTGAAACAACAGGAATTAATATCTAAAGTCCTGCCAGCGCCCCCTGCAGGCTGCGGGGTTAACTACAGCTACAACATGAACGAACATCCAGATGATTTATTTTCTCAGATGTTTAAACGGAGCTCTCTGTCCTTGTGTCTATAGCCTCAGCTTACGCAGACCTGCATCAGCACCGACCAGAGGGCGTCCACAGGAAACCGTCCCCCGTGTCCAGCTACGTCTCCCAGCCTGACTACCCAGAGGGAGACCAGGACGACGACCTCATAAAGCCCAAGAAACTGGTGAATCCTGTCAAAGCTTCGAAGAGTCACCAAGAGCTTCACCGAGAGCTGATGAGCAGCTACAAAAGGTAAACGTGTGTTTGAGGACATGGACATGTGAGGACACGTTGGAAGTGAGTATTTTTGTGGAAAGTGGGAATGTTTTTGGGAAGGGGGGGGGGGCATTTGTAGACATTTCAGGCATGTGAGGACATCTGCAGGAAGTCAGGGTATTAGAGCAAAGTGGGGACTGAGTGGACAGTGAGGACATTTGTGAAAAGAGAAGATATTTTGGGAAAGAGCATGTAAAGGCATTTTATCAAAATGAGGACATCTGTGGAAATTTAGGACATTTTTTGGACTATGGGGACATTTTAGAAAGTGAAGATATGTATGGACAAACCACAGGCCTCCATGTTGTTTCAGTGTGGAGGAGCAGTTCAGTAAATGTTCTGTGAGGACGCTGCTGTCGTCTCTGCGTCTGTTCTTGGCCATCAAGCTCGGTTTGTGTGAATCTTTTGAAGAAACGAACAGACGCTGCTAAGCAACAACCTCCCACCTCACAGGCCTCCACCGCCGAGGACGCTGGGAAAGTTTTCACATCACCTCCACACAGTCGCTCATTCACTCACACTGCTTTAATGCTGTGGGCGGGCAAGGTCGACTTTTCTCTCCAGTGTTTTTCATTCAGGAGGAAAACTGAAGCTGGAGGACGACCAGAGAAACACACAAATAAGACACACACTCGTCAGCTGTTACGTCACTCAGCTAAAACTTTGTTAAAGTCTGAACCTCAGATCAAAGACGCTACGTCTCCTGCACCAAGCTGGAGGAGGACCGTGAGCTGAGATGTATCATCACATAATTATCATTTTATTTTCTTTATCATCAAACCACATCTTTATGAGAGTTTTAAACTTGATGTGTTTCACATGTGAAACTTCTGAAAACTGTTTACATCCACATCATGTTCAGACCGTTCATCCACTGGTCGAGTTTTTGGTTTCAGATTTCACCTGATTTTAAAAGTTCCCTTCAGTTCCTGTTAAAGAATTCAGCCGTGATGTGTTCACTGTTTAATGTTTCATTATAACAGACTGCCCTCTGCTGGACCAAACACTTACTACAACACAGAAACACTGTGATACAAACCTTTGTCAGGGATGAAGAAACAACTGAGGATTCACACACAGTGTGTTACTGCAGCCTCTGATGCTTCGTCAGGACGATGCTGTGCTGCACGAAGTAGGACTGTACTTCATCCTACAGCGAGACCAGGAACAGGACCAGACGGTGGCTTCAGTCTGCAGACCTGAGCCCCATGGAGCTGGTCTGGGATGAGCTGGACACGAACGTGTAGAGAGACTGTGAGGAGCGTGTCCAGCTGCTGGAGGAGTCAGACATTTAGACTCAGGATTCCTCTGTTTCATCTTCAGCTTTAAGCTCAGAGACACTGCATCTGATAAGTTTCAGTAGAAACTGGAAAAACTGAAGTGTTGTAAAACTGTCCAGTCATGAATGTGGTGTGATGTGTGATACAGTACGTGCGTGTTCTTGCAGAGGCGGGGTGAGCGTGGAGACGAAGCCGGAGCTGCACAGGGTGCTGGAGTCCAGGAAAAGAGATCAGCTGATCAAACAGAGGAAACAGGAGGACGAAGCCCGGAGGAAGATTTCTCCTCTGGAGGCTGAGCTGCTGAAGAGACACAAGAAGCTGGAGGAGGTAACACAAGCAGCATGAACACACACACACACACACAGGGACACACACCAAACTGTTGGAGGGAGGTCAGCATGCAGCCCCGTTAGACTCTGGTTTAGTTTCAGTTCTGTTTGTAGTTCCTGTTTTTTGTGAAGTCTTGTTCCTGGTGTATCTGGTCCTGTATCTTGTTCTACTTCCTGTCTGTTTTCCCTCCTTTTGTGATTGTCTGCCCCGCCCGAACTGGTGTCACCTGGTGTCCATTGCCTTGTGTATATAAGTCTTGTTGTTTCCCTGTGTCCTTGTCAGTTTGTCTGAGTGAGCATGTGTGTGAGCATGTGTGTTTACCTGTGTGTTTACCTGTGTGGATCCCGGCGTGGATCCCGGTGTGTGTGCTCCTGCCTCCCCGTGTTTGTTCCTGTGCTTTGTGTCATCCTGAGGTTCTGCGTGTGGGTTCTCTTTCCTCGTGCTCCTGGCTGCCGGGCGTGACCATGCTTTAGATTCTCAGATTTGACATTTGTCACAATGAACACATCCAACATGTGAGTGCGTCCAAAGACACTTTAGATTTATTGTATAAATGGATCTATCACATCACGTGATGACAGACGGATGGCGTTAGCCTCCGCAGAGCCACGCTGCTAACACGAAGAACCTGTTTCTCATGTTGCTGTGGCACCAGGTCAGGACATGTCCCCGTCCCTGCATGAGTCAGTCATCCCACTGCATGTCTTCTCTCCATCTCCCTGACTGTTTGTCTGTCTTCGTGTTTCAGCTGGAAAAGCAGCAGGAGAAGGAGCAGGAGGAAAACCTGAAAGCTCCGGAGTTTGTTAAAGTGAAGGAGAACCTGAGACGAACGTCTTGTCACAGTAAAGAGGAGAAGGAGGTGTAGAGACAGAGCTGCTGTCCTGGACACAAGAGACGGCGAACTAAGAAACAGACTGTCCACATGTTTACAGGACATGGTAAGGACATGCTGAGGGGACTCTGAGGACGCACTGGGACAGATGTTGACAGCTGAACGGAAAAACTGTGACGTGTCTTTGGAGTGGAGCTGTGAAACTGTGGCGATGGAGGATTGACAGCGACAGTCAGAAGCTGCTGAGAGAAAATCTTCCAGCAGCCGAGGACTCGGGTTTCATCAACAACACCGAGGACTGGATTCACACGTCTCACTGGCGTCCTGTCCAGAGGCTCACGGCCGCTGTAGTATTTAGACGTGTCTGTGACCTGTCACTGGTCAAAGCCCCGCCCACCTCGCTGCTCTGCTGTGAGAAACATCTTAAAGATTTTCTTCTTACTACAAAATACTAATTTCATCTAATTCCAATACACGGACTCGTAATTCCAAGAAAACATTTCGTTCACAGCTGATTCATATCTCGTTATCAGAGAAGCTCCTCAGGTTCAGTTACTGAACACGGTTACAGGAAACGTACTGAGAAACAAGCTGTTATCGTGAAATCATAGGATTATGAATTTTGTTTTCCTGTAATCACAATCACATGTTGAATCATAATTAAGCAGTTTCATATCTCATGCTCACAGTTTCTGAGTTTTGTTTTAGAGATGCAAAGTCAAAGTTTCGAACAAAGATCTGAGGATTTAAAGATGAGTGCGACACGTTACACAGAATCTTTCTGTGCTGTCGTCACACGACACGTTTTTCTTTTCAGTTTGTTCTTTTATGACTGGAATTCTTCAGGAACACGTTCAAACAACGAGAGGTTTTCATCGTCAGGAGTCAGTGCTGCAGGGAACTGAGACTGGACATGGACTTCGACCAAAAGCTCTGAACAGTGAAGGCAGGACACGTTTTTTGTGTAAGGCCCTTTAGTGCTGAAGAGAAAGCTGTCGTCTGTTTGAACAAACTGAACTTTCACAGGAGAAATGACCCGTTACAGCTGCTCTGTGACGAGAGAGCGCTCACGATTTCATGATGACAGTTCTTTGAATCACCAGATTCATGTCACAATCACAACATGTTAACTGGGTTAATTACAATGTTCAAATCTCATATTGATGTGAAAAGATCTCAGATCTTTTTACAAAATACAAATGATATAAAATCATAATGTACAGAAACTAGTTAGAAGCTCCACACCTGGAATTATCTTTGTGATGAGTGGGATGTGAGATGATAACAGTCCACTGAACAAACAGTCATCAGCAGTGATTCAGGTCAACAACGAGGAAACAGAAGCTTTCGTTTGAGTCTCTGACGTTTCACAGAGTGACAGAGTGGAGCAGTGTGCAGGATGATGAGTTTTTATGTTTGATGCCCTGCGACCTCCTCTCTCAGTCCCAGGGACGTGTCCCTGAAACGTCGTCTTCGTGAACTGTACGATCACTGAAACTGTTCAGTTTTCATCACAGAGCACTTTCAACTTTCACCGTGTAAATAACGAAGATTAAAAACAGTCGTATCTTTGTTCGTATCTGACTTTGAGGTATTTTCATTTCGTGACTTTTAAAGTTCAGACTAATGTTCAGACTCAGTTGAACAAAAACTAGAACCTGACGCACAAATGTGTTGACTTGAAGAGAAATAAAGGACTAATCCTGCTGCTTTGTTGCTTCATTACTGAGGAAAGAACCGAGATTCAGTGTCCTGAGATACAAAATCATCATAACCCTCAATATCAGCTCATGATCAAGGAGGTTCTTTCATTTTAGCATTGTTTGTTTGGAAATAACATGATACACCAACCCAGTTAGTCAGCTCTTCTTCACTGGCTCTGATCAGTGCGTCTTCATCATCAGACTCTGATCCAGGTGTTTCACCCAAACACAGACCTGTGTCTCACCTCTGTCTCTGAGATCCTGGAGGACGCAGCGTCCAATCAGCTGTGACTCTCTACAGAGCGATCACTGACGTGAGGATTTTCCTCTGGACTCAGAGTGAGTCACAGCACAGAGACAGCACAGAGACAGCACTGCTGACGTTACACATCAGCTTCTACCTGCATCGGACAGAGGACTCGTCTCTGTCCTGCTCTGTCTGACCATCACATCCTGTTACAGAGGCGGGAACATTTAACTGGCAGCACTCAGCTGGTTTAGGTCTGACCAATCAGATGATTTCAGTCTGTACACGTTAACAATGAGTCCTCCATCAACGCAGACGTTAGACACGGAGTTCCACAAGGTTCAGAGCCTGGACCAGTTCAGTTCACCGTATATTTACTTCCCTGAGGAAATTTTATCAGGAAACGCTCCACAAACTTCCACTGTTACACAGACGATACACACCTGTACCTGTGAGTGAAGCCAGAGGAAACCAGTCAGTTAGCTAAACGTCAGACATGACTTCAGGACATAAAGTCCTGGATAAGATCAGATAAAAAAGGACAAAGTGCAGAAAAGTGTGCATGAAATTCAACTACAAAAAAATGTGCAAAAAACAGTCAAAACTGGCTACATACAGATTTACACGATGATGGACGAGCGATGAGGACACTGTGAGAAAGTACAACTATTGCTCAGTCCTGCATGGACAGACCAGCTGAGTTGTAGACTGACAGCAGAGGGAAGGAAGGACCTGCACTGTGGGATGAGCAGTGACTCCCTGCTGATGAACTCCGATCAGACTGAAGTTACAGCTCAGACTCACAGTGTCTGATGATGCTGTTACTGAGGAACATACATTCACTGTGAGGAACCTCAGAGTTCTCTGTTAGGAACCTCACAGTTCTCTCTGATCACGTCCTGTAACTCCCACAGCACACGAACCTCAGCGGTGGCTGTGGCGCAGGAAGTACAGAGACCGGTCAGACACCGGCCGGAGACCGGAGGGTCGCACCAACCTGTAGTTCACAGCGTCATCATGCTGCTCTGTGATGAAGCTTTTATCCACCAGGGGTCGCCTTTTCCCTCCTCTTCTCCTGAAACTAAATTTCGGTCAAGTCACACACAATCAGCCTGTGACCGGAAGTTTAACTTTGACCTCAACTCTTAATTATTTTTCTTAATTACTACTTACACAAATGAGCTGTTGTAAACAGTCCAACCCAACCGGTCTCTTAGTTTGTTCTTGGTTATAACAAAAAGAATCAAAACAATTCAGCGATTTGATTTTGAGACCAAACTGAAATCTTGAATAAATCTTCTACATCTAAGAAAACTTTGTATGTTCTGCACGGAGCCTCCATTATGCTGCAACTAAAGCTTAGTGAAATTAGAGCTGGACTGATTCTGTTTGTTTCACTGAGGTGAGCAAGTAAATCCTTGGTCTTAAAGAAAAAACCTTTTCCCTTCACTCGCTTTGGTTGATTCAGGTCGATGTCACGGTTCCATCCGCTGATGAAACCGTGACGTGGAAATCTCTCGAAAACGCTGGAAAGTGGACTTCAGTGGATTTTAGAAGTTTGGTTTATTTTGAAAGTAACTGGAATCAGTGTAACCGGAAGCTGTCTGATCCGCTGCTGCCGAGCAGAGACTGACGCAAAGCCGAGACCGTCGCCAGGAGCGGGCTCCAGAGCCGCCGGAGCCGCCTCGCACCGCGGACTGCATTGTTTAACCCGTCAAACGGAGGCGGACAGATCGGTGCCGGTGATCCGGTTCTGCCGCCTGAATGTGAGGGATACAACCTGCACCGGCGACCGGAGCCTGTTCATGTGTTTGGATACACCGACCAGGAATCGACAGCCGACGGGATCGATGTAATTTTTGGCAGAACAGCAAACCGCTTTAAAATGGCAACCGCCGACCTCTCCCGGCGACCGTAGACCCAGAGTCAGGTAAGACGCGGCGCCTGCTGGCGGGCTCCCGCCGGGGTACTCACCGGGTTCTGACGCATTTCTCTCCGCGGAGGGTGAAGTTGCAGTCGGCTCTTTTACTGTAGGACTGCGCTGTGCCTGTCTGTGGAGAGAAGGTCAAACCAAACACCATTCAAATATCTGATAATAAAAACAGCCTTGGTTTTTGGTAAACTTTTGTTCCTGTTTCAAAATGGCTGGTGAGTTTTTGCAGATGGTATTGCTCCGCGGGTGAATTCGGTGCACATATAATCCGCCTAGAAGTCATCGGTGGCGGTAGATTTTGGTTGAGGTTTGTGAAGTGGTTCGGGCGGCTCGCCACCGCCCTCCACAGCAGGCTGTGGCTGGAAAAACCCCGGTAAGAACAGAGGACGAGCCGGCGTTTAAAGTCCAGTGTACCGTTAAAAAATAACTATGAGTGGATGTAACGAATGTGCCCGCTGTGAAACACAGCACTGATGCTTAAAAGACATATTTGGCCGGTGTGGATGTTGGCCGGAGAAAAAAAAAAAAAAAAAAAAAAGACCACGTTAAAGTGGCGGATTTCTGAATGGAGTCTGGTTGGACTGTGTCTCCGTGGGACTGAGCAGTGTTGGCTGCAGACAGTCGGGAGGCTGCAGGCAGCTGCAGCCGCAGCAGGAGCAGCTGTCACGGAGGCGTCCGGACACATGTACACCTGTTCTCCGTGAGCCTGCGCTGTAACAGCCTCTGCTTCCGGAGTCTGAGTCTTCAACTTTTAGCAACAACAAACATGCTAACAGCAGCGACAACAAAATCTGTGACGTCACGCACTCACCTGTCTGAACACTGATACAAACACCTGACAAACTCTTTATACTCAGGGATATGAACAGGTGAACATTCAGAGCTGTGCTGTGGGCTCCATAGGTGCCGGGCTGGGATTCTCATGATGATGATGATGATGAAGATGAAGATGAACCCTGCACATATTCTAGTCTGACATCAGATGCGAAGGGAAGAAGGAAGAAAACTCGCTAAGAGTGGCGGCGTCTGATGAGGCTCATCAGGGACAGGCCGTCCATCGTGAAGACGTGTCCCTCCTGCTCGATGTGCTGACAGAGCAGGGCTTTGACGGACAGCTGGGCGCGGCGTGTGAATGTTTGTTATGATGGTACAGTCCAGTTCTGAGGTCTGGGTGAAGGAACGTGGAACTCAGCTGTTTGATCAGGATCAAACTGAACAGCTTTAGTTTAGTTTGGTGTTCTTTCACAGGGACATGATGTTTTCAGGCTGTCCATCTGTCCGTCCCATTCTGGGACTGATCACAGCTGTGATCAGCTCCTGTCTGCAGTGAACCATGGAGGAACAGACTCCTCTCACTGCATCACTGTGACACTGAGGGAAACTTAA
This sequence comes from Toxotes jaculatrix, assembly GCF_017976425.1. Taxonomy (NCBI): domain Eukaryota; kingdom Metazoa; phylum Chordata; class Actinopteri; family Toxotidae; genus Toxotes; species Toxotes jaculatrix. The sequence continues at coordinate 30,686,007 of NC_054396.1, read as the reverse complement.
AAACAGCAGGATTCTGAATGAAGTTCTGCAGGACGGACGTCAGAGATGAAACCTCTGCACCGTGCACGGACACTGTGTGTGTGTGTGTGTCTTTGTGTGTGTGTGTAGTGTTTTATTAGTACAGTTAAAATCAGTAATCAAATAGTCTTATCAGTACAACTGATAGATCACCATGGAAACCACAGACTGAGGTAAACAGCACCATACTCTGCAGGTGTGTCTCTGATGTCATGTGTGTGAGTGAGTGTGTGTGAGTGTGTGAGTGTGTGAGTGTGTGTGTGTGTGTGTGTGTGTGTGTGTGAGTGTGTGTGTGTGAGTGTGTGTGTGAGTGAGTGTGTGTGTGTGTGTGTGAGAGTGTGTGTGTGTGAGTGAGTGTGTGTGTGAGTGTGTGTGTGAGTGAGTGTGTGTGTGTGTGTGTGTGTGAGAGTGTGTGTGTGTGAGTGTGTGTGTGTCTGAGTGTGTGTGTGAGTGTGTGTGTGTGTGTGTGAGTGTGTGTTGATGGCAGTGGGTGGGGTTTGGAGGGTGACCCCCCCGCCCCGCCCCCACCGTGTGGGGTTGGTTCATGAGTGAAAGTCTGACCTCAGTCACATGACACACTGACATCAGCTCTTTGTTCTCTCCTCCCCCCTCTGAGTGAAAGAGGGAGGAGGAGAGAACAAAGTGGGGGGCGGGTGAGGGGGGAGATGGGGGGGAGGTGTGTGTGGGGGGGCAGAATTCCTGCTCTGTAAAATCAGAACACACATTATGTGAAGGCAGTTCACAGAGTGAGGCCTCGGCCGGGGGCAGGCGGGAGGGGTGGGGGGGTAACTGGAGGGGGGAGGGTAGAGAGACAGAGACCAGGACCAGCTGTGTGCAGTGATGCGTTCAGGTGCTGTCAGACTGGTTGTTATAATGCTGATAATGACAGTGACACTGTGCTGATGTAATAATGTGATGAATAATAACAGCAGCACCAGTTCATAACAACAGTAACCATAACAACGATGATGATGATGATGATGATGAGTAGTTCTGGATCCAGCAGCTCCAGAGTCAGAGACACTTGCAGCCTGAGGACAGGGAGAGAGCTCAGTGCATCATGGGAGTTCCCCCAGCAGCCTGAGGGCTGAAGGACCCGACTCCTGTTGGAACCACAGTAAGACATGGCAACGTCTGATCAGCTGGACAGTCTTTAGAGACAGTCTCTGTGGGCTTTGGGGACTCTGGACAGAGAAGTGTGGAGGACTGTCTGACAGACATCCATCCAAAGATTTAGGCCGTCTCTCCTAAACAGACCAGGTCTTCCAGTTGTCTGTCCAGCCCATATTGTTTGCTGGACACCCCCAGCTCTGTCCCCCAGCTGGCCTGGCCTCCCTGAATGTCTCATCGCGTCTCATCATGTCTCACAGTGACGTGTATTTAATATTTTTGTCCATACCGTGTCCCTGCTCTGCCAGATGCCTGAAAATAACCAGCTGCAGCTGTTTCCTCTGCTTCCTGTCACCGCAAACCGAACCTCTGTGTTTGGGACTGTTGGTTGGACATGACAAGACATCTGAAGACGTCCGTCTGAGACACTGTGACAGACTTTTTATACCACTTCCTTTTATTTTAGAGAAATTAATTTGCAGATTGAAAGTGATCAGGATCATTGTCGGGGTAAAGAATTATTTTGTCCTCCTCCTGAGGACGTGCTGCAGCTCAGAGACAGCAGTGTCTTATTCTGTGTTGTCCGCCTCCTGGTGGCCCCGCAGGTGGTGGCTCAGTAATAAACCGAGTCTCCGGTCCGTGGTGTTTCTTGAGCTCTTTTTACGTCCTCACAGTTTCATTTCCTCTTTGCTTCTTTGCTTCCTCCTTATTGTGTTTTTGAATTTCCTTCTGTCCTCCGCACTCAGCAGACAGACCCGGTCCACTGTCCAGGTCTCTGCTGTGTCTCTGTGGGAGTCTGGGAAAAGATCAACCCGGAGACTCGCTGCTGTCAGTCACACTGAGGATGAAGAGGCCGTGGGACACTTCCTGTCTCTGACTGGTGCTGATATCAGAGGTGAAAGACGTCAGGTGTCCCCCGCGCTGCTGTCAAAGCTCAGTGAATCCTGGAGTCAGAGTGTTTGTCTGAACAGCGTTGGACACGGCTCAGGTTAGTTTGTGTCCCAGTTTGAATCGATCGACTCGTGTTTGTTTGAAACGAGCCAATCGATCCATCGGTTAATCAATGAATCAGCTGATCTCTGTAACTTTAGAGGAAGATCAGGCTGCAGCAGACCAGGATTCCCAGGATCTGCTGATGATTTTCTCAGTCGACTGATCAATTGATTAGTTGATTGAAAAAAGTGATCACCTCACATCCGTCTGTCCATCCATCTGTCCATCTGTCTGTCTCTGTCTCTCTTCATATTTGAGGTTATTTGACTGAATTTATTTTTAGTCAGAGTATTGATTAGTTATAAAAAGCTTCAGTCTGAATTGATTAGTTGATCAGCAGAAAATTAATCATTAAATATTTGGACAATTGGTAACTCCTGTATTTCCTTCGTCTTCTGTGGAGGGACACATAAACCTATCTCTGGACAGGTGGACAAAATGAGACAAATGATAAACTAATGGAGGAATTGATCTGTAGATTTTTAATGATCAGGCCTGAAATGTGTATGATTAGTCATTATCGTTATCGTCCACCTCCTCTGTCCTCAGCCGTCTTTCACCAGCTCCATGTGTCCTTGCTGCTTATTCTAGCTTCGTCTGTGCTGAGGAGGCATCATGTCGGCGGCTCAGACCCAGAAGGAGAGCAGCGAGGCGGGCTGGGGCTGTCTGGAGGCTCTGGGTCTCAGTCAGAAGGAGCTGGTTCTGGCCGAAGCCCTGCAGATGGAGTATGACGCCCTCTCCAGACTCAAACAGGACAAAAGCGGCACAGGAACCGGCCAGACCGGATCTAGAGCTCCCGGTCAGATCCGCTCCAAGACCCCGAATCCCTCCATCGAACGTCCCCGACCCACCCCCTGCCAGCCCGGTCCTGCCCCTGAGGGAGGAAGCCTGCTGAGGGGCCTCTCCGGGTCCGATTCCTCCCTGAACCTGCCTGGAGGGTCCCAGTCTTCACATTCCATCCCAGCCAGGGCGCTCCCCCCTCAGGGTGGCTATGTCAAAGAGTCCCTGTACATCCTGGACAGTCCAGAGGTCAGCAAGTTCAGAGACTATTCCGGTCCCAGCCACGGGGACTCTCTTGGATCTGGATCAGGGTTTCTTCCCAAAAGCTTCCCCTCTTTCCCAGATGACGTCCCCCCTGCCGTCCCACCGAGACACCCTGTCCCTCCGCTGTCAGGCTCAGAGAACCCCTTCCTGCCCCCTCGAGGGTCCACCGTGCCCCGAGATGTGAACCTGTTCACGCCCGATGTGGATCAGCCCAAAGTGATCTCAGGAGAGCTGAACTACGACAACATCAACGACTCACTGTCCAGACTCAACCGGAGTCAGCAGGGGCCTCGAGGCCGGAGGGCCAACGGGGACCAATCAGGGAAGCCTGTGGCTCGCAGTAAGACCCTCCCCCCTCAGGTGCCGCCCAGGACCTACGTACCTGTCCCGAAGAGCAACAAGAACCAGCGGCGGGTGTCTGCAGACCCGGTAAGAACCTGTGGATGTTTGTAGTCAGTGTGAACGCCTGTGTGAAACAGAATGTGTGTTCTTAGACTGTAAAGAGACGTCCATACAACAGACAACAACAACAAGAAAACAAACCATCAAACAACATATTTACTCATCAGTGAATATCATTCATTTATTAATCAGTTTAATTTTACTTCAGTTATTTTCTACAGAAATGACAAAGTTTGTGTTTGAGGCCGTTTGCAAACAGGAAATGATTTTTGCCGTGAGTACGCTCTGAGCGCTCAGGACTCACTGCAGCAGGTCGTCCAACAGCTGGGTCCCTTCGTCTTACGAGACAGTAAACTGAAAGTCTCTGGGTTCAGGACGGTGTGATGCCCATCACAGAAACCATCTCTGACTTTAAACCAGATGGATTCCAGCATCGTCTCTGGGTCCAGCAGAGAGATGCATCAGCCTAACCCTGACCCCAGGACGGAGACTCCTGCTCTGAATTTCATTCAATATTCAATAACTGATTAATCACGTATTAAACATCACACAGTGAAAATGTCCTCCATCATCTGGTGTCTTCAACCAACAGGCCGAAACCCACAATATGGAATTTACTACAAAGTGAGAGAAGAGAGCTCAGCAGGTTCTCAGACCGTCCGGTGGTTTCAGTGTAAAGAAGCCGAACGTGTCAGTGCCTCAGTGTCTGATTCCTGTCCTCACAGAGGACAGTCCAAATTTAGCTCCTTATAATGTCCCAATTTAAACTGAGAAGAAAAATCTGAAGTGAAATCACTCACACAGCTTCACTGTGTGAGTGATTTCACTCTGCCCTCGAGGTGTTTGAGCTTTAGGTCCCAGCTGTGGGTTCTGAGACATCCGTCCACAGTTTGACAGTAAACACGCAGTGGGACGAGTCAGCAGTCAGACCAGTTAAACCAGCTGTAATCTAAACATGGGACAGTCATATCAGCAGCATCGACGACGCGGGTCCACTGGCAGGACAGGCAGAGTCAGAGTTTTCAACCCTAACCCCCCATCAGAGAGAGAGATGGACAGGGACAGAGACAGAGAGAGACACAAACAGAGACAGACAGAGACAGCTGCTAACCCACTAGTCTCACATCATGAGACAGTCCTCTGTCTCACTCTCAGGCTGTCTCTCACAGTTGATTGTCTGAATCCTGGACTCCTCCTGCTGTCCCACTGTCTCAGGCCTGGACAGGGACATTACTCAGATAAAACACGTCCTGCTCTGGTGCTGTACCATTCATTCAAACATCAGGGATGTTCAGCTTCACGTCTCTGAGCGAAGACTATGACAGACAGCTGGAATATGTTTTTCCTCACAGCAGACAGGAGACCTGTCTCGTCCTGTCCCTGAATATAATTTTATTTACGATGAATTCAGAGATTTTTGATCTTTTAGGTCTATAAAACATCAGTAATGAGCAAAGCGGTGTCCATCATGGTGTGAGGGGAGGAAGTCTTCAGAAGTCTTTGGTCTGACCAACAGTTCAACACCCAGAGATTCAGTTTGAGTTCACGGTGAAAAACCCAGAAAACGGCTCGTGTGTTGTAACGTGTGAAACTGAGGACGTGTTGAAAACAAATACTCGATGTGGCCAGGTGACGTGATGGCGTGGTATTTACATCCTGTCTGGTTTCAGCTGGTTTCAGCCCTTCATCAGTTTGCTTCTCTCCTCCTCTCTGTGCTCACACACACAATTCACAGTAAAGCTGTTCTCATTTACATGTTCTTCAGTTCTGATCAGTGCTAAAATATTCATGTTAACTGGAACCAGAGAGTTATTGGTATTTTTATTTTTTTAAAATGACGTAAATGATTGATTTTCAGATTTCTGATCACTGGAAGGAGGAACAACAAAACAACTTGACCTCGAGCGTTTGTTATGTTTTGATGTAAATAAAAACAGTGTTGGTCATCGTTTGTCGTCCATGTGTTAGAAGTGACCTGCTGTTCATCAGCAAAAAGAGACAAAAAGAGTCTCTGATGGCAGCACCAACCACATGTTTCTGGTTCAGATTCTTAGGGAACTGTGCTCTGATTGGGCGTTTCTGTAGGGTAACTGTCGTCTGATTGGTGGGCTCTGTGTGTGATTGACAGGTGTCTCTGCGCTCCAGGATGAATGGGTTTGGATACGAGCTGTTCCAGGTGTCGGAGGAGAGAGACGAGGAGGTGGCGGCTTTCTGTCACATGCTGGACGTGTGAGTAACTCACGCTAATGTTTGTCACGCTGCGCGTTTTTCACTTTATGCATTCGCTGGCCCCCCAACCCTAAACCTGAACTGAACGTCCTCACAGCGGTTTAAATTAACATCGGTCCTCACAACGATAGCAATATAAACACACACACACACACACCCCCGACCTTCAGCCTGACGTATGAACATCCACAGTTTTCTGAGCTGCAGCTTCACAGCAGCGGCCAGAGCTGGTGTTATCATCTGTGGACACCAGCAGCGTCTTCCCCAGTGTTAGTTTCCTGATCAGGTCCAAAACGTTCAGATTCTGTTGGACAACAGCTGCAGGAGCAGATCTCCTGAGATCACCTGTCTGCTGAGTGATAGGAGAAAATAATCAGACAATCAATAATGAAGACGACTGTTAGCTGCAGCTCTAACTCACTGTCACGACAAAGAAGAACACCAAATCTTCCAAAAGTTGAGATGCTTGATCGTTTATTGTATTTGTTTAAAAATTATTATTAAACTATTGACTGATTATCTGGTGATTATCTCGTGACCCTTAGTCCTGCAGACCAATGAAGTCTGGAACCAGGACAGGTTTAAAGCCTCCATGAGGGGAACGTGAAAATGTCTCAGGAAATCTCTTGCGTTCCCTTTTCAGTTTACGCTCGGCGTACCCGTGCAGCGACCGGTCGAAGAACGCTGGCTTCGTTTGGTCGCCTTCCGTCGGCCATGAGGAGCTTCATCAGGGTCTGGGTGTCAGTGTGAAGGTCACCGTCATCAGCGAACACTTCCGAGAACCGCTCACCTTTACCTGTGATGGTAAGACACTGGGAGGGTCTGACTGTAGGTGTGTCACACTCAGGTGTTTCAGCCCCACCCACAGATACACTTCATGTGTGTGTGTGTGTGTGTGTCCGTGTGTGTGTGTGTGTGTGTGTCCGTGTGTGTGTGTGTGTGTGTGTGTGTGTCCGTGTGTGTACGTGTGTGTGTGTGTGTGGTGTTTCTGATAATAAACTCCCTCTCTCTCTGTGAGGTTCGTCCACGGTGGATCTGCTGATCTATCAGACTCTGTGCTACGCTCAGGACGACCTGGATCACCTGGATGTGGACGATTACCTGCTGAAGGTCTGCGGACACAACGAGTTCTTCAACAAGTAAGAACCTTAAAACTCAAACCTCCAGAGTCCTGAGCTGAGCCTGGTCTGAGCAGAGCTCAGGCTCAGCTGTTCACACTGTGTGTGTGTGTGTGAGCTGCTGTCTGCAGGTTCATGCTTTATTGAAGCGTCTCTGCTTCATTTAGTTTGGATCACCTGGCTCTGACTGTCCGTGGCTGCAGCTGTCTCTCACACAGAGACTCCTCACACTTTACAGAGTGTTGCAGGACACTGAGCTGTCCTCAGAGAATTCCTCCTCTGTCCCTTCCAGTCTTTGTCCTGTTAGACAGAACATTCAGATGTATCATGGAGCCCTTATTATTTGATGGATGGGTACAGATGACATGTTTTGTCAGTCGGTTGCTGTTGTTGTCGTCTCGTCTCGTATCTGTGACTCAGAGTGCAGCTCTGATGGAAACCCCCCTCTGTGCCTGTGGTTTGTCTGTTTTTATTTTTCTAACCTGAACGACAGATTTCTTCATTTCAGTGCAAAGTCAGTGTGTTTGGTGACGTGTAAACCAAACTGCTGGAGAAGCTGCTGGACACACCGTACGGCCGTGTTCACGTGGTGAACTGTAAAATTAGAAAATGAATGGAGTTTGGGAGTTTTTTGCTCATAAAGCTGATTTTATGAGTAAAGTCAGGGTAGATGTAGTGTTTACTGTGTGTGTGCTGTCCTCTGAGGGACATCTCCTGCTCAGAGGTCATCCGTCTTCTGATGAACATTAGCAAAAAGAAAATCTGTTGAAACTCCAGCAAGAAATGAACATACAAGAATTCCTGAACATCAACGGTTTCATGCTGCAGCCAGTGTCTTCACAGCAGAGTTCTGATGTCCTCTAATGTCCTCTCACTAACTGTCCACTCACACACACAGAGTTTAGTTCAGCAGGTGTAGTGGCTCGTCCCTAATCAGAAGGTCAGTGGTTCCATCCACAGCTCATGAGATTCGATGGTAGTAATCAGAGTGAAGGAGGGATTTCTGTTGTTAACACACTCGCCTGACTTCAAATGTTCAGAAGATTCATCGTGAGATAAATAGTTTGTGAATCTTTTCTAAAAACATCGTCCTTTGCTCTGTGATCTGCTTCTTATTTGATAAATAAAAAGTCTGTTTAGAAGCGTGCCTGGTGTTAGACAGACAAATAAATAAATAAATGAATGAATGAATGAATGAATGAATAAATAAATATTCTAGCCAAACCAGTCAGATGAGTTGGCAGTAATTTTCCCTGAGCAGCGCCTGCAGGCTTCCTCTCAGGCTGCAGGTAGTTTATTTATTTTATTTATTTATTTGTTTATTTAACAGGGACAATGCATAGCTCTCAGCCATGCCAGAGTTAGCTACCAGCTAATTTTCATCTGTAGTCCCTGAGCAGGAACAATAAACACTGAGTATTAAGACAAAACACTACAGTCCAAGATAAGAAAATACATACATAAGAATACAACAAATATTAGAATACTGTCACTGAAACAGCCTTCTCAAACAACAACGGGTCAACAAACAATAACAATCAGACAGCAACAATAACAGTTTCACACAGCAATAAAATCACAATGTTAAAATTACAAATCAGTGGATTATGAACCAATAGAATTTATGGCACCAGTGAGGGTGCTTATCTCTCTGATCTCGCTTGGTACTGAGTTCCAATAATTAGTGGCTTTGACAGAAAAAGCTGATCTGCCAAACTCAGTACGTCTGTGCTGTACTACACAGTGAGCTCTGCTGGTCGTCCTGGTTGTTCTTCTATTGTCTGGGCGCAGTGATATGAACTCCTTTAATGGAGGAGCAGCCAGATCATGTACTATTTTGTACAGTAAACTAACATTGGCAAGGAATACAAAATTATCAAAGGTCAGAAGTTTATGCTTTTGGACAATATTACAATGATGATAACTTGATGGCTTTTTGTCTAGTACCTTAAGAGTTTGCTTATAAAGTGTTTGCAATTGAGTGAGTGTTGTTTTTCCAGATTGTGACCAGCTTGTGATGCAGTATGCAATATGTGAGAAAATCATTGAGTGCATATATAGTTTGGCGGCATCTAAGGGGAGCTGATTTCGGATGTGTCTAAAGTTTCTTAAGTTAAATTTAACAGTGTTACACACTTACTTCTACCTGTCAGAGACTTGAGCAGAAGTCACGCTGAGACTCAGATCAACATGTTTGTCTCGGCTGGACAGTCAGGAGACAGAGTTTAGAGAGAATGAAGTGTTAAACCAAACTGAAACTGTAGTAGGAAGAGGACAAGCCCCACCCACGGGGGATGGGTGGGGCTTGTCGTTCTAATGAAACCAGTCAGCTGCACCGGCCGTGAAACACTAGAATAATAAAATAACAGTAAAGCTGATTTGTGGTGTGTGGTTCAGACTCATAATAACAGAGTGCAGCTGAGCTGTGGCTGCTGCTAAACCAGCACACACACACACACGTTTGTCTTTCTGCACTTCTGAGGACCCTCAGCGACATACTGCATTCTCAGGCCCTCAGCCCCAAAATGTCCTCACAATGATGGCAATACAGTCACAGTTCCACACACACCAGCTGCAGCTGATAAATGGCTCCCCAGAGAAGAGCTGCTGTACTGTACACTGTGTTTGTGTGTGTGGGAGTGTGTGTGCGTCCGTCCGGTTAGTGGAAGTGTGTTTCAGCCTGATAACCTGTAGCTGAGAGGACGACTGAACTTCCTGCAGTGAAACAATAACTGTGAAACACAGTTTATTATCTGATTCAGCAGCAAACAGCTCTGATAGTGTAGCTCATGTGTTTCTGTCCAACACTTCATCTGTGCATTATGGTGGCCTGTAAGGACAAAACCGTCCTCCTTCTCAGACTCCTGAGTCAGATCTGAACCCAGACCTGAAACACATGACTTCACTTCCTGAGGATATCATTATCTCTGACGTCCTTCCAAAATAAACCTCCGGAAACCCACACAGAAAAAAAGAAGCTGCAGAACTTCATAGAGAATCCTGCTGTTTTTAAGTTTCCCTCAGTGTCACAGTGATCCAGTGAGAGGAGTCTGGTCCTCCATGGTTCACTGCAGAGAGGAGCTGATCACAGCTGGTTCAGCTGCTGTCACTGGGAGAGTTGGACTGAATGTGAACAGATATAAGCAAAAGAACTGGAGCTCAAAGAAAACTGCAGAACCTCCCTGAAGCTGCGATTCCACAGACCATGTGAGGAGCTTTTCCAGGGTCTTGGTCTCCTGATGATGTTTGTTCTCCTGTGGTCACGTTAGGCCTCGGTGGGCACCTGGGGGGGTGGGGGGGTGGGGGGCTGGGGGGGCAGGTTCAGTTTGAATGGAGTCTTGAACACTGTTTTCTGTCTCTGGGTTTCAGGTTCAGATTCAGAGAACTTTATTATAACCTTCTGTCTGTCTGTCTCTCTGTCTCTGCCTGTCCCTCTGTCTGCCTGTCTCTCTCTCTGTCTGTCTCTCAGCTCTCAGACTCTTGCTGGTCTTGAGTTTGTTCAACAGTGTCTGAAGTTTGACTGGGACGTCCGGCTGTTTCTCACCAAGAGATCAGCCATCAACACAGAGCTGGCCCGCATGGTGTGAACACACACACAGACACACACACACACACGGACACACACACACACAGACACACACACACACACGGGAGCACAAACATAAACACAGCTGAACACAAACAGGAAGTGTGAATATACACATCAGTAACACACAGAGCGGTAACACACAGGTGTTATTGTCAGGTGTCATCAGTTCAAATACACACACATCAGTCTTACACCCTGAAGGATCAGACATATTGTTGGTTGCTGTCTTTCCAAACAGTGACGCCTGTGTTCTAGTGTTTGTGGTGAAGCTTTGTCGGCTCCTGGTTAACGGCAGGAAACGGAAAGTTTCAGCTGTCACTCACACGTTTTGTCCCGTGTGTAGAGTAAAAAGATCCAAACCTGTGTGAAGTCTGACACCTGCAGGTGAAAAGCAGGTACTGAGAAGGCCTCCTGCTATTGGCTGGTCTTTGGTACCATATGATGTCACTACCTTGCATCAAAGACCAGCCAACAGCACAAAGCCAGTTCAGTAATGTGTCTTTCATCATTAGCTGTTAGAATTGTTGATTTTTAAACAGGAGTCTGGTACAGGACAGAGTGGAAACACGGGCTTGTTAAGTTGGCTTTTAAAATCTTTTTATTGGTAGAAAGAAGACGATGAGACGGCGTCTACCATGAACCACAGCATCCTGCTGCAGGAGCGACCAATCAAACAGACCGTCACCAGGTGAGGGGCGGGGCCTGTGTCTTGATGCTCCATTCGATTGGCTGTGATGTGAATTTTATGTAGCTGTGGGTGAATGATTATCTAAAAGCTCTAAAATGAACCGTGGTGTTCCTCAAGGTTCAGTTTTTGGTCCTACGCTTTTTAGCCTTTACACGCTGCCGCAGGAAACAGGAAGCACAGCATCGGCTTCCACAGCCACGCTGACGACACACAGCTTTACACTGACCCAGGGTCAGCTGAGACAGAGCCTTTAAAAGCTCAGAGTCACCTGTGACTCAGGTCTCAGCTTCACGTTAGAAACATGATTAAATGCTTTTTACTGGCAGCGGTTGCTCTGTCAGACCAGCTGACCACTGCAGCGCTCTGCTCTGTGTTCGGTCAGCTACAGCTGCTGACACAGTGCACTTATTCTGAAGGCTCTACATTCACTTCCTGTCTGCTTCAGGACTGATTCTAACGTCCCTCTGTTGGATTGAAGCTCTTGATGGTCTTGGTTCTTCCTGTTTATCAGATGTTTGGATCCTATGAACCCTGCAGAACCCTCAGGTGTTCAGGCTCCAGAGCTGCCTCTTCAGTTTGGCTTTTCACTGACGTTTATTTGTCCGTTACTTCACACATTTTAGTTTATCACCTGGTTTATCTTTTTGTTTATGTTTTTGTTTTCTGGTTTTATTCACTTTAGCCGATTTTTCTCATAAATCTTATTTTCTTTCCTCTGAGTTTTGATTTTTCACGCTGCCTCTGGTGTTTGCTCTTTGACAGTGTTTCCTCAGTTCCTGTTTTTATTGTGTGTGAGTGTGTGTGTGTGTATGTGTGTGTGTCTGTGTGTGCGTGTGTGAGTAGAGCTACAGTGTTTGGAAAGTGCTACACACTCAGTCTGATTGATTGATTGATTGATGTTCAGCATAAATACATCAATAAATCAATTCACTGAATTTAAGGCAGACAAAAAAGCTAATGACTCATTTTGTGTTTTTCGGTCCCTGTCTCTGTCCCTGTCCCTGTCCCTGTTCCGGTCATGTGATCAGGGAGGCTCTGACTCTGCTGTTGGACACCTTCCATAATGAAGCTGAGTCCTTCCTTCTGTCAGAGGTAACACACACACACACACACTTATGAGGACCTCCATCAACATAATGACGCCCTTAAACCCAAACACACTTCCTGTTGAACCTGTCCACGTCAGCAGGAGACTCAGAGACAGGTCTGAGGTCTCAGCCTGCGCTTTGAGAAGGTGATGACAGGACGACACGTCCTCACTTCTTCTTCTTCTTCTTCTTCTCTCCCGTTTGAAGGTGGAGCTACCTCTGCACGTTGAGCGTCTCGTCCAATCAGTGAAGGCGCTCTGCAGCTCGTTAGCTGCCATGGAAACTCCTGATGTGACCGCTGCCCTCAGCCAGCTCCCAGCATGCCCCTGTCGCCTGCAGCCCAAAGTCCTGAAGGTGAGAGACGAAGTGTTTTCTGAAGCATTGAGCAGCTGTCCACCGTCTGGTCGTTTTCTCTTCTTCACGGTTTCCTCTGTCTGTCCTCCCAGGATGCTTCAGTGCTGGCTGTCAGAGAGAACAGAGGTGTGTACCAACAGCAACACAGATAACAGGGTTAATGTGAAGAGTCCTGTCCTGGATTGTGTCCAGGTTTGGACATGTTTGACCTGATGTCGTGATTACGATCTAATTCCACTCGAGTTTCATTTATCAGACCGATCGTTAAACAACAGTCACAAACTGTTCAGTCATGGAAAGAGCTTGAAAGTTATGGAAAAGTCATGGAGATCCCCCCCAGCAGAAAGTCGTCCCAGTGAAACGGCGCTTTCAGCCGCTCTGATTGGCTGTCAGGATGTGAACTCTAAGGTGTGAACCTGATCTCGTGTTTTCACAGAGAAAGTGGTAGAGAAGTTGACGGCAGCCATCTTGGATCTGGTGGAGCTGTACTGCAGCACTTTTAACGCCAACTTCCACACGACACCGCAGAGTCACTGCTGCACGGCGCCGGTCCAGGAGGCTGGCCTCGTCACCAATGTGCTGTCCTTCAACGTGTACGCCGCCCACAGGATCCCCATCACCTGGGCCGCCAGGTACAACAACACCAACACACACAGCACAGAGCGGCGGCGACGTCGCTTCACCATCCACCCGCAGAATACAGAGACAAACAAAGAGCGAGCCCTGTCAGCGCCCCCTGCAGGCTGCAGCAGTGATTACAGTCTCAGTGTGAACAGACTGATGATTCAGCTGCAGCTCAGATCCTGAACAAAGGCAGCTCAGACTGAGAGCTGCTCTCTGCTGCCCCTCCCCCACCAGCACACACACACACACACACACACAAAATGGGACAGGGTTTTCTTCTTACAAAGGGCTGACTGCCTGGGAACCAGACCTGACCTTTGACCTCTGAGAGGAGGCAGGGCTGGCTGCTTTGCCTGACACCTGGCTGACAGCAACACACACCATCTGTGTGTGTGTGTGTGTGTGTGTGTGAGGTGATTTGTTTCTGTGCAGGTAGAGACTCAAACACTGAAGAGAGATAAATGGACACACACACACTTCTCTGAACACGGGATCAAACTCTGTAACAAACACACTCTCATGTCTTTAAAGGGGTTTGAAGCTCAGCTCAGCTCAGCTCAGCTCAGGAGAAAACCCTCGGAGTCTGAAGGCTTCTGTCTGATGTGCTGTGACGTTTCACCCTGTAAACCACTGCCCTGTGCCTGTAGCGCCTCCTGGAGGCCGGTCTGTGAGCAGCAGCTCCTCCTCGGAGCGTGTGCTGGGCTCGTGCTCAGATGAAAGCGCCTCTGATGAACTCTCAGACTTGGCTCTGCCAGCTCACACATACTTTTCGTTTGAGTCACTCAGATGGTTCCAGTTTCCTGTGCAGCTCTGCAGAGTTCAGCCTGAGAGGATGAAGCTCAGCAGCAGGATCGGCGCCACAAACCAGAGCGTCCCTGACTGACGGAGGGAGTCACGCCGTCGGTCGACCGGCCAAATGTTGGAGCTTCCTCATTGGCCGTCGCTCTTTCAAAATGAGCTGGTGTGAACGGTTTCTGTTCCGCCAGCAGGGGGCACTCTTACAGGCAGCGTTACAACCACAGCCTGTCCAGAAGCTTCAGGGACTTTCTGGACAAACTTTAGCTTCTTGTCCAGTATTGTCCCATGAGCGTGAGGTCGGGTTTTCCCTCCACAGACACACCTGTCTATGAGTTGACCGCTCATCAGCTGACACGGACGTGAACGAGCCATCATCAGTGAATTAAAGCACTGATTTCACAGAAATGTTTCCTGTGACTGAGGCTTCAGCAGCGTTTCACTGGTGTAGCTGCTCCACGTGGAGCTGCTACACCACTTCATTTACAGGTAGAGAGTTTAGTCCACTGGTTCCCAACCTAGGGGTCGAGCCCCTCCACAGGGTCAGCAGATAAATCTGAGGGGTCGTCAGATGATTGATGGCAGAGTCAGCGTTTCCCTTCTTTGAGCCCACGACTGATTTAAATGAAGTTTAGAAGAGAAATGTCTGTGAAGGGCGAATGAAATCAGAGCTGAAACAATCAGCTGATCTGTGACACGACTGACAGGAAACTCATCTGCAGATGTTTTCACAGTGTTTGTGAGTAAAGCCGACTTCTCTCTGATTGGTCAGTTACGAGGGCTTCTTCCTGTCCTGCTCTCTGACTCATGGAGGGGTGGAGCTCTGCGCGCCGCAGCACACCAGCAAACAGTCGGTCAGCAAATACCTGTTCCACCTGGTGGTGTGGGATCAGAGGTATGTACCTGAGTCTCACCTGAGGTTTGAAATAACCTATAAAAGCAGGTGCATCTACGCTACATGGCCAGATGTTGTTGATGCATCATAGAGCTCACCGGTATGCCCCCCCCCCAGGGTGTGTTTCCCCGTGCAGATCAACCAGCTGCCCAGAGAGTCTCAGCTGACGGTCATTCTGTTTGCCAGCTCTCTGCCGCCCCCCGGAGGCGCTGACGACAAGGGGAAGCAGCGTCGCAGCATCGAGGCTCTGGGCTGGGTCACCATGCCGCTCTTCAACTTCAGACAGTGAGTCACATTTATGCTAAGCTAAGCTAACCAGCTGGTTAGCTGGTCTTCCTCCCACAGGCAGAGAAGAAGCTCCAGACTCAGTGTGAGGACGTCAGTGTGAGGACGTCTGTGTGAGGACGTCTGCGTGAGGACGTCTGTGAGCAGCTCTGCTCATCTGTCAGCTGATTGGTTTCCTGACCTGCAGCGGTCTGACCACCCACACAGACATGTTTGTGCTGCAGTGATGTAGAAGTGTACCCTGGGACGCTGTGACATCACTGTGACATGACTGATGGACCCCCCACCCCCCCCGTGTGTGTCTGCAGCGTCCTCACATGTGGCAGGAAATTACTGGGACTGTGGCCTTCGACCCCGGGGAGGAGTGGGAACGCCCGGACGAGTTCACCCAATTTCAGCCAACCAGACAGTGTGATACTGCAGGTGAGACACACACACAGACACACACACACACACACTCAGTGAAGTTGTGTGGAGGTCAGTCTAGCTCTCTGGGTCTGTGTTTCAGTGCAGTTGACTGATTCAGATTTGCATGGTTTTGCCTGATTAACACACACACACACACACAGACACACACACAGGGAGTGCACAGGACTGGAACAGCTTGTTCAGATTCTGTGTAAAACTCCACCAGTTCAGAGAAACCAGCTCTCAGACTGGTAGTGGGATCTCAGAGCGCCCTCTGCTGGAGCTCACAGTGAACTGCTGACAGTCTGAGTTCAGACAGGTGGTTACTCTCCAGGTAAACTCATTCTACAGGTTGACGAGCCAGAATGTCTCTGCGTCCCTCTGACTGGTGTCTCTCCGCCTCTCTGCCTTTTTGTCCCAGGTGGACTTCCCCACCTCCTCATTCGAGGTTCGCTTCAGTACTCCTCCTCCAGCAGACTTCTGTCCTCAGTACGACTTCTCCAGACTGGACACCATCAGTCAGATCCAGCTACAGGACGTCCTGCACAAGAAGGCCTTCTTCTGGTCAGAGACACTCAATATCACACACATTCCTGTCTTACTAGAGTGTGAGGACTTGGGTCCACTCTGAGGACACTCACTGACATAATGCAGCGTACCTGTGCAGGTTGACGGCAGAGGACAAGCGGCTGCTGTGGGAGAAGAAGGCTTTCTGTCAGTCTGAGAGTGCCGCTCTGCCTCTGGTTCTGGCCAGCGCCCCCTGTTGGGAGTGGGCCTGTCTGCCTGACATCTACGCCCTGCTGAGACAGTGGGCCTGCCTGGGTCACCTGGACGCCCTGGGACTCCTCCACGCCTCGTACGTCCCTGCTCACTGAGACTCGCCTGTCTGTCTGAAGATCTGAGCACCTGAGTGATGTCATCGTGTGTTTCAGGTTCCCGGACCAGGAGCTGAGGAGGACGGCCGTCCAGTGGATGGATTCCATCTCAGACCCAGAGCTGCTGGACTTCCTGCCTCAGCTGGTCCAGGTAACCTGAGGACAGTGTGAACACCTGCAGCAGGTGCAGATCAGAGGCAGGTGTTTCAGCCTCCCTGTTCTCTCACCTGCTCCTGTTGTAATGTTACCTGTTACCTGTAAAACGTCCTCTGTTCTGATTGGCTGATGAGCCCCAGTCTGTCCTCCACACGTTCATACGTGTTTTACACTTTTTCCAGGATGTTCCCTCGTTAATTAAAGGTCAAAGGTCATAATCCTGAATTTCGACGCCACAGTGCAGGTGTTCACCTGTTCCACATAAGAATACAGCCAAGCAGAAACTGACTGGACTTGTCTCTGTTACAGAACTGATCCTGTCTCTGTCTCTGTCTCTGTCTCAGGCTCTGAAGTACGAGTGTTACCTGGACAGCTCTCTGGTTCGATTCCTCCTACGGAGAGCCATCGGGGACATTCGCATCGCTCACTACCTCTTCTGGTGAGAGTTACTGTCAGAGGGTTTTCAGGTTGTCTCTCTTGTCTTTTCAGGTTTGGACGTTTGAGGAACCATGTTTAACGTCCTGCTTTCAGACGTCTCAGTCCTTTTCTTTATCCTGAGCAAACATCTGAGCCTGGTGCCTGCTGCAGAGACAGAGACCAGGATCTGTCTCTCAGGCTACTGAAGGACAACCTGCAGGACAGGTTCAGACCAGAACCTGGGGTAGTTAGGTTAAGTGCCGTCCTGTGTCTGTCTCTGTCTCTCAGGCTGCTGAAGGACAACCTGCAGGACAGTCAGTTCAGCGCTCGGTATCAGCACCTTCTGGCTGCTCTGCTCTGCTGCGTCGGACGAGGTCTCCGGGACGAATTTGACCGTCAGTGCTGGCTCGTCTCCATCCTCACCAAGGTGGCTCAGAAAGTGCGAGACGCTGCACCGTCCAGCAGACAGGTGGGAGGACACGGACACACCTGGATATTTACATGATGAGTTAACGGTCCTGGAAAGTTAGGTGTAGTCCTGGGGAAAGGTTTTATTGATGATGTCATAAATCCAGGATTTTCATCTGTCCTGGAAAAGTTTGGAAAAAGAAACTGTTAAATGATTTTAAGCCAAATATTTATGATGAAGACAAACAGTTACACAGATGATCATTTACTGAAGGTTCTGTCAGCTCTGAGAGAACCTCAGATCATAGAACCATCCCTGACCGGTGGGAGGGGGTTCCTGATGAAATCTGACACAGGACAGCAGATCATGAAGACGGATTCATGTCTTCATGTTCATCGTGTGACTCTCCTCAGCTGAACTAACAGTTTGCGTGTTGCAGTCTGTCCTCAGAGAAGGTCTGGAGGAGATGAAGCAGTTCTTCTCCATGAACAGCAGCTGTAGACTTCCTCTGAACCCGGCGCTGCTCGTCACCGGAATCAACATCCAGGTACAGAACACACACACACCTGGGAACACACACACACACCTGGGAACACATACACACACCTGGAAACACACACACACACACCTGCTGACTGCTCTTACTCACAGCTGTGTGTCCATTCATTCATCCTGTGGGTGGCGCTAGAGGAAAGGTCAGGAGGTCATTAGAGTCTTTAGAGCAGGAAGGAGATCAGGTGACATCTTCAGCTGTAGAGGTAGCTTCTCAGTCTGAGTCAGGCTCAGCCAAGCTCAGCCAGGTTCAGCCAGGTTCAGTCAGGCTCAGTCAGGCTCAGTCAGGCTCAGCCAGGTTCAGTCAGGCCAAGTCAAGCTCAGCCAGGTTCAGTCAGGCCCAGTCAGGCTCAGCCAGGTTCAGTCAGGCTCAGCCAGGTTCAGTCAGGCTCAGCCAGATTCAGTCAAGCTCAGCCAGGTTCAGCCAGGCCCAGCCAGGCCCAGCCAGGCCCAGCCAGGCCCAGCCAGGCTCAGCCAGGCTCATCCAGGCTCAGCCAGGTTCAGCCAGGCTCAGCCAGGTTCAGCCAGGTTCAGCCAGGCTCAGCCAGGTTCAGCCAGGTTCAGTCAGGCCCAGCCAGGCTCAGTCAGGCATCTTGTCCAGTGATGATAAAATCTTAAAAATGTGTTCCTCAGCAGGATCAGTGAGGAGCTCTGCTGCTTGAATGATTTGTTTCTGAGGCTGTTTACGCCCCCCCCCCCCCCCCACCCCACAGCTGAGTTCTCCTGTTCTCTGTCATTCACAGTCCTGTTCCTTCTTCAACTCCAACGCTGTCCCTCTCAAACTGTCCTTCCAAAACTTTGACCCCCTGGGAGACAACGTCAACGTCATCTTCAAGGTAACATCTGAGTTTTAAAACTGCATGTGTTCAGACATTTGTCCACGTTGACCTCTGACCTCTGTCTCTGTACAGTCAGGAGACGACCTGCGGCAGGACATGCTGACTCTGCAGATGATCCGCATCATGAACAAGATCTGGATCCAGGAGGGTTTGGACATGAGGATGGTCATCTTCAAATGCTTCTCCACTGGCAGAGGACGAGGTGAGGTCACTCCAGGTGATACGACAGGAAGACAGGTGTATAACACGAGGGCAGGGGCTTTTACCTGTGTGTGTGTCACCTGTTCTCAGGTGTGATTGACAGGTGTGTTATTTCCTGTTCTCAGGTATGGTGGAGATGATTCCTCAAGCTGACACACTGAGGAAGATCCAGGTGGAACATGGAGTCACTGGATCGTTCAAAGACCGAACGCTGGCCGACTGGCTGCTGAAACACAACCCCACTGACGAGCAGTACGACAAGGTCAGGCACACACCTGTACACACACCTGTACAGACTCAGACAGGACCTCTGACCTCTGCACGTGTCACTGAGTGTGATGGTTGGCTCCATGTGTGCAGGCGGTGGAGAACTTCATCTACTCGTGCGCCGGCTGCTGCGTGGCGACTTACATCCTGGGAATCTGTGACCGCCACAACGACAACATCATGCTGAAGACCAGCGGCCACATGTTCCACATCGACTTCGGAAAGTTCCTGGGACACGCACAGATGTTCGGAAACATCAAACGGTGAGTGCCGCACCCGTGTTCATGGTTAGCTGGATCATTTTAGCCCAATTAAATCCTTTTAGTCTGGATCACTTAAACCACGGTGTGGGTCATGTGACATGCAGGGACCGAGCCCCCTTCGTCTTCACCTCCGACATGGCGTACGTCATCAACGGAGGAGACAAACCGTCCAGTCGCTTCCACGACTTCGTGGATCTGTGCTGCGAGGCCTACAATCTGATCAGGAAACACACACACCTGTTCCTCAACCTGCTGGGCCTGGTGGGTACAGCACACACACACACACACACTGGCACACTGCTGTTGGTCTTTCCTGAGCTATGAGGACCTTTCAGTGAATTGATCAGCAGGAATCAGCTGATCGATAACTGGTTACACGTTCACTGGTGGCAGCTTTTCACAGAGCTGAAGCTCAGCGGTGAAACTGTGACCAAACAATTCTCTCATTAACTGACTGATCAGAAAATCCTCTGTGGACTGATCAATATCAGTAATCAATCAGGAAAAGCTGAGGTCAGTCATCTTTGATTATGGTGACACCTGTCACATCACAGTGATGCTGCAGGTTTTTCTCAGCTCCGTGTTTGAGCCTGTGATTTAAACTGCATTCATTTACATTAAAGTGTGTGTGTGTGTGTGTGTGTGTGTGTGTGTGTGTGTGTGTGTGTGTGTCTGTGTGTCTGTGTGTCTGTGTGTCTGTGTGTGTCTGTGTGTGTGTGTGTGTGTGTGTGTGTGTGTCTGTGTGTATCTGTGTGCAGATGTTGTCCTGTGGGATTCCTGAACTCTCTGATCTGGAGGATCTGAAGTACGTCTATGATGCTCTGAGACCTCACGAGTCTGAGGCTGATGCCACCATGTACTTCACCAGGTACACACACACACACACACACACACACACACACACACACACACACACACACACACACAGAAGTTTATAAAATGATAATGATACATTATCACACACTTCCACTTATAATCAATAAAAGATATTGGAATATAGCCTGTTTCCCACAGTCTGGCCTCAGACACTCTGCATGTTCATGTATTATATGAACATGTGTCCACACGTGTCGGGTCATGAAAACTGTTTTAAAGTCAAGGAAACCTGTCAGCCCAGGTGTGTGTGAGCCTTTGGACACTCCAGACTCAGGAGAATGTCCACAGACGGACAGACTGAGGGAAAAGTCTCAGGTGTGCAGACGGTAAATCGGCGGGCTGCTCCTTTAACCCTCCTCCCTCTGCGACCTGCGCAGGTTGATCGAGTCCAGTCTGGGCAGCGTCGCCACCAAACTCAACTTCTTCATCCACAATCTGGCTCAGATGAAGTTCGCCTCGACGGAGGACCGTCCCACGCTGTCGTTCGCTCCCAGAGTTCACACGGCGAAGAGCGACGGCCTCATCAGGAGCCTGTACATCTGCAGACACATCCGCACCGCCAAGGCCTACGTGAGTCCAGCTGCAAGCCCACACTCAGGAGGCTGTGAAAGGGTGACATCATACCGATGTGTGTGTGTGTGTGTGTGTGCGTGCGTGTGTTTTTCAGGCCTTTGTGGTGAAGGTGGAGCGTGAAGGTCAGCAGGAAGTTCAGCTGGTTCAGAGGACGTTTGAAGAGTTTCATGAACTTCACAGTAAACTGAGACTCATCTTCCCCTCATCCAGACTGCCCAGGTACACACACACACACACACACAGACACACACAGGTACACACACACACACACACACACACACACACACACACAGGTACACACACACACACACACAGGTACACACACACACACAGGTACACACACAGGTACACACACACACACACACAGGTACACACAGGTACACACACACACACACAGGTACACACACACACACACACACAGGTACACACACACACACACAGGTACACACACACACACACACACAGGTACACACACACACACAGGTACACACACAGGTACACACACACACACAGGTACACACACACACACACACACAGGTACACACACACACACACACACAGGTACACACACACACACACACACAGGTACACACACACACACAGGTACACACACAGGTACACATACACACACACACACAGGTACACACACACACACAGATACACACACAGGTACACACACACACACAGACACACACACACACAGGTACACACACAGACACACACAGGTACACACACACACACACACAGGTACACACACACACACACACACAGGTACACACACACACACACACACACACACACAGGTACACACAGGTACACACACACACAGGTACACACACACACACACAGAGACACACACACACACAGGTACACACACACACACACACACACACAGGTACACACACACACAGGTACACACACACACAGGTACACACACAGGTACACACACACACATACACACACACACACAGGTACACACACACACACACAGATACACACACAGGTACACACACAGGTACACACACACACACAGGTACACACACACACAGGTACACACACAGACACACACACACAGGTACACACACAGACACACACACACAGGTACACACACAGACACACACACACACACAGAGACACACACACACACACAGGTACACACACACACATACAGGACTGTAATGTCTCTCACATGGTCTCCTTTTTGCCCCACCCACAGTTTCCCGAGCCGTTTTGTGATTGGTCGGTCCCGAGGTGAGGCGATGGCCGACAGGAGGAAGGACGAGCTGAACGGTTATGTCTGGCACCTGATCCACGCCGGCCTAGAGGTGGCCCAGGTCAGTCACAGCCTGACCTCTGACCCCTGCTGACCCCGGTCGCTATCACTGAACGAATCAGGTTGTCCGTCCTGGTCTCGTAGAGCGACTCTGTGTCAGATCTGGTTTTAAGACCTGGACCTGAGTAATGAACAGACAGTCCATGGGTTTTCTCTAATGATCAGCTGATCGATCGATCAGTGAATAAAAAACCTGAGCAGGTCAGTGACACCAGCAGCAGGAAACGCCACGGCAGCTTTCAGAATAAAAGCCTCAGATAATCAGAGACTTTTTCATTAGGATTTATGAGTAAATTCAAACATTTAAAACTGAAATTAAATAAAGTTTGGATTCATTTGTACTGATATTTAAATGATGCACTTCAAAGTAAAACTTCTCAGTTTGCTTCCTGTCTTTAAACAATCAGATCAGAGCTTTGAATTCAGATTTGTCTTCAGCAGCAGTGGAACGTGGACAGGAATCACGTCTCTGAGGACTATGAATGAATCCGGTCTCTGTCCTCAGGACAGTCTGTTGTCCTCGAGCTGAGAAGCGTCTGATTCGGCGGCGCTCTGCTGGAACCGTTTTTAAGTAAAGATGCAAACATTGGCTGATTCCAGCTTCTGAACCGTGAATCAGGCTCAGATCAGGCTTCAGAAACACACTGTGAACGTCCTCAGGTCCATCAGAGCAAATCCTCACTGAGGACAGACGTTACAGAGACAGCGTGAGGACCCAGAGGAATCCTGTCTGTGCTGAGTACAGCAAGTAATGTGTGTGTGTGTGTGTGTGTGTGTGTGTGTGTGTGTGTTACAGTGTGACCTGGTCTACACTTTTTTCCACCCACTCCCCAGAGACGAAAGGCCGGGGACAACAACCAGCAAACCAGCAGGTACACACACACACAGATACACACACGCACACACACACACAGATACACACGCACACGCACACTCATGTTGTCAGTGATGATCAATGTTCAGTCTGCTACAGATAAACTCACCAACCTGCTGTCCATCAATGTGTGTGTGTGTGTGTATCTGTATATGTGTGTGTGTGTGTCTGTGTGTGTGTATCTGTATATATGTGTGTGTGTGTGTGTGTGTGTGTGTGTGTTGCAGAGATCTCGTGGTCTCCAGCTTCAGGGACAGAGCTCGGTGAAGTCAAACTGTCCATCTCCTACAAGAAGGACAAACTCTTCATCATGGTCATGCACATACGAGGCCTGGTCAGTCTGTGTGTGCGTGTGTGTGTGTGCGTGCGTGTGTGTGTGTGTGTGCATGCGTGCGTGTGTGCGTGTGTGCGTGTGTGTGTGTGTGTGTGTGTTGGCTGTTTATTGTTTTCTTGTTTTCTCAAACTAATCAGCTGCTTTTACAGAGTCACATGTTCTTGTTGAGCTGTTTTGATTGGTTGTTGTGATCCCAGCTGAGTGTGTGTGTGTGTGTGTGTGTGTGCGTGCGTGCGTGTGTGGGTGTGTGTGCAGCAGCCCCTGCAGGATGGGACAGACCCCGACCCATACGTGAAGCTCTACCTCCTCCCGGACCCTCAGAAGACCAGCAAGAGGAAGACCAAGGCTGCGCGACGCACCTGTAACCCCACCTACAACGAGATGGTACAGACGCACAGTCCTGCTCTCTGATTGGCTGTTAAAATGAAACATCTGTTGAACTGAAAGACAGCTCAGGTCCACAGCTGCTGCTCTATGTCAGAGTCCAGGTCATCGAATGCACCAGAGACAGTCCTGGACTCTGAGGTGTCAGGGTGTCTGTGACGGGGTCCTGGCTTGAACCAGGACCTCAGACCAGATGTTGAGCAGCACCAGGTGTCAGGTCTTCAGCTCTGAGTCTGATTCAGATTCAGTGATGTTAGAATAATAATAATTATTATTATTTCTGTCCTCATTGTTTCTGTCGTCTTCTGTCCCACCCCCCGACCCCCTCTGCACCCCACAACCCCAACCTGCAGCTGGTGTATGAGCGGATCCCTCAGGGGGACCTGGACCAGAGGGTGATCCACCTGCGGGTTCTGGGTGAGGGGGCATTCTGGGAGAACACCCTGCTGGCAGAGACCTTCATCCCCCTGAAGAAGCTGGTCCCAGGTCAGCACTGGGTGGACTGGCACCAGCTGGGTGCCGCCGGCTCTGACTCCGCCCACTGACAGACAGGAAACCGACTGTTTTAAAGGAAGAGAAGAAGAGAAGCGGTTCCTCTCACAAGGAGGACAGAAGAAAAAGGGAAAATCCTTTCAAAGTAAAAGCTGTGCTGCTGGTCCTCCCTCCGTGTGTGAGGGAGTTTAAGGTGAAAGGTCACTTACTGAGGATGACGCAGTAAAACCGGGACGTTTATTTGTAATTTATTGATTTAAAAAAGAATAATTTAAAGCATTTTTCAGCAGAGTTTGGTGAACGAGGCAGATTTACTGTCTGACACGATCACGTGAACTTCATCATTTCAGATCCTGCTCCTGTGACGACAGGACTAAAGTTAGTGAGTTACAATAACCAACTAGTTTTTCTAAAATTAACCCAAACACGTGAACTTTAATCAGAACAGGGAGTGTTAGCTTCACCGCGCTCCGACAGCACGCAGCCACTGACGTGTCTGGGAGCTGAGCCTGGGACCTGCTGCTCAGGGCTTTTAGCCCATACGCTCGTCCCTTAAAGACAAGTGAAGGAATAACATCTCGACTTGATGAAGACCTCTGTGGACTCAGACAGAGAGGACAGAAGCTGGTCTCCACATCGTCTGTCCTGCTGGTTCTGATGCGGCTCAGACTGGAGTCTGGATTCTGACTGCTGAATGTTTTAAATAGCTGCTCAGACGTGAATGAAGATCGTCAGACTGTGCAGTCAGCACGCACAGAGGCATGCTGGGAAATGCACACTGATTGTAGATGAAGGTGGAGAAGACGCTTATCTGCAGGGACCATGAAGAAGACTTTACACAGTTTTACTGTAAATGAAGAGACTTTTTTTTCTTTTTTTTAGTGTCTGTTTTCATCTTCCTGCAGGAAGGTAGATGGAAAACAAGTGTGCACATCTTCCAGGATGTTTCCAGGCCTGGAAAGCTGCATGAAGGAATTCCAGTGACGTTTTCTGCAGGTTTCTGTGTCCGGAGAATAAAGTTAGTCAGTCACCTTAAGTCTCGGTTGTAATTTCAGCACAAAGTAAGAGAGTGTTTGTTCAGGTTCAGATTCAGGTCGTCTGACCGGAGGATAGTTTTTGGAGCGTGGATGTGGATTTTGATTCTGGAGCTTGTGAAAGTCTGAGAGTAAATCCTGATGCTGGGATTTCTCCCTCATTTCAGTCTCTGCCTGTGATTTTCTGTGTTTGTGGGAAAGTTTTGTGAGTCTGTTTGTGATGATGGGCGCTGCAGTGAGTGTGAGGAGGAGCTGGAGCAGCAGCTGGAGCAGCAGCTGGAGGAGGAGCTGGAGGAACAGCTGGAGGAGGAGCTGGAGGAGCAGCTGGAGCAGCAGCTGGAGGAGCAGCTGGAGGAGGAGCTGGAGCAGCAGCTGGAGGACTGTCTGCAGGTTGTGTCTGCAGGTTGTGTCTGAGCTGTGGATGAGACAGACTGAGGTGATCTGCTCTGTTCACGTCTCTGGAACCAGGAAGTTAAGACCTGAGTCAAACCTGAGACATTTTAAATGAAGTTGTCTTGACCTTTGACCCTAACGCTCCTTGTCATTGTCCATTAGCTGCAGCTGAGGCTGTAACCACGAGGTTTGATCAGAAGCACAAGTACAGTGATTGTGTCTTACACTCAGCGCTGTACCTGAACACACCCTGACACAGAGGGACACTCAGCGTGTCCTGCGGTGAGTCCCGTGGGTGAAACGTGACTGAGCGCGACTCGTTAAACTCTCGCAGTCGTTGTATGATCACGTGTTTTTGGCATGTGGTAACGTGCTGCTCATTGTGCGGCTCCTGGTGCAGACACTGCGTTACAGCTAACATCTGTACAGCTGCTACGGTGGCTGTTTGGGCCCAAACCATTTTGGACTAATTAAGTACTTCAGTAAAAAGACACACCGATATATTTACTAATATTATTAGTAAAGTGATTTTTAATACTCAAAAGGACGCAGTCAAATGAAGACCACAGCCAGACTCCTAACTAACCCAGCCCAGGTCTTTCAAAGTCTGGTTAAACTCTCGTTTTTTAAATGGAGTTTGGTAGAAAGCTGAAGTGATGAGACTGAGCTGCAGCTGAGGGGCTGAAATGGCCTGAAGGCAGAGTGGCGTGCAGTGAAGTCGGTGAGTTTGAGAATGTAAGTTCAGAATGAACTGGATCTTTATTTGTCCTGAAGTGAGTGAAAGTGTGAGCCAGCGTTCAGACTCTGATGCCAGTGTAGAGACAAACTCTCATTAATGTGGAACCTTTTGGAACGTTTTGTATTGTTTGCACTAAAAATAAACTTGAATTGAACAAAGTTTGTTGCGTTTCCTCCTGTTTTCAGTTCTTTCTTCCCATTTTCTCGTGTTTATCCCTTTTTGTCTTTTTCTTTTTTGTGTTCTTACTCTTTCTCTATTTAAATCCCACTTATACTTACAGCATGTCACTAACCACCACACTGTGTAGATATGATTTATTTGAACTAACACACCAAAGGTACATTTCAAATATACATTTGTGTAGAAATAAACTTTAACACACTTACTGTGTCAGTAATAAGCAGCATTTTCAGGAAAGATTTCTTAGGAAACATACGTGTCTTTTCAGAGTAAAGTGTGTGAGTCAAGATTTTTCTAAGATCTGGAGAACTAAGTTGACTTTCACTCATTTTGGTTGGTTGGTTGGTTGGTTGGTTGATTGGTTGGTTGGTTGGTTGGTTGGTTGGTTGGTTGATCGATTGATTGATTGAGTCCTAAGTCTGAGTTCAGGCTCTTTACAATGTTTGCTGATAAATTTGTCTGAACAAACTTTATTGAGACTGTGATCCTCCTCTAAAATACTGATTTATTTTAGATCACCATGTGTTTTCACGAGCAGCTGTAATACTGTCACTTCAGTTGCTCTGTATCCACCTTGACAGGTAGTGTTTCTACACCTGTGATACAACTGTCAACTGGACTAAATCCTTAAACTGAACTTATGATTTTTTTCATGATATTAAAGAATAAACTGTCAAAGTTCAAAGAAAAACATTAAGTAATTTACATGTTTAGGGAGAGCTGGTATCTGCTAACCACCCGTGTGGGTCACCACATGTGATTAGTGTTATTTTATATACAAAGCTCTATATGTGTGTAGTTATCCATCCAGTCTCCTTCCATCTGTAATGCAGAAAAGGTGAAACTGAAAAAAGTCACGGACCATAAATGTAGTGAACGAACTTTACTCCTTCAAACTATTTTAACCCATTTTCCTGAAGGCTGCTGACCCAGCTCTGGGTCTGAGTCAGGGACAGTGTGGGAGTCTCAGGCTGATAAACACGTGGCGGCACATGGACCTGCAGGCAGACCTGGAACTCTTTATGTAACCAGACCTGCACACGGAGCACAGACCCCGTTTCTTTATATGGGCACATGCTGCCTCCGCCTGAGTAACACTGCGACGCTCCCTAACCGCGTGCTTCACGTTACAGGAATGACGAGTCGCCGCAGACGGTCCCTGGACTTTCTGATGAAATCTCTCTGAACTGGCGGAAGCGACGCGGCCGTGAAATCTTTACTTTAAAGGGGAAACCGAGAAACAATTGAAACTGGAACCGGTGAAAAACAACTAGAACACGACAACGGACCTAACCGGTGGTGGTTTTGGGTCGAATCTTTTGAATTAATCGTCGCTCTGTGGTTAACTAACCGTCAAGCTAGCTGCCTCTGCTAAGCTAACCTGCTAGCACCACCGGCTGCCGCTGAACGCAGACCTCCAGCCGCTGCCGCCGCCTTTTCACGGAGATTAAACTCAGACAGAATGGCTCTTGTTTCATCTTCAGACTTGGATTCGTCCTCGTATCATGACTCAAGCGTGTTCAGCCTTTCTCTCTGCTCCAGCTCCGTCTCTGTCTCCACCAAACTGTCCACAAGGAAGAAGTCCAACCACCACTCTCAGCAAAACGTCGACGCCGCGGAGCGCGCCAGGCTTATGGACCATATTTCCTGGGTTCCCTCTCGCTGTGGTGATCGGTATGTCTGTCAGTCAGCGTAAAGACCGTGTTTCACAAGAAAGACTTGACGTGGTTAAACGAAAAGAGCCTGTAACTGCTCCTGTTAACTGGGACCTGTGGCTGTAGCCTTCCTCTGTATGACAGCTGTCAAACTGAAGCTAACCCACCACTGAAGAGGACCTGGCTCTGTCGCCTTGTCACCAGTTTTTCAGTTAATGTAAGATAATTTATATTTTGCACTTTTTTGGTTGAGTAAAATGTTTAGAAATATGAGTGATGAGGAACATTTATCCGGCGGGCAGAGCTCGTCTTCTCCGACCCGGCACGGAGTCACCTCTGCCGGGCTCGGGAGTCAGGAAAGCTCGTGGATGGGCCTGTTGTCCGTGGTGTCCAGGCCCGCGCTGACATTTCTGCAGAAATATCTCCCGGGTCGATCCCGAAACCCGGCCCCGTCTGATACAGGAGGCGGGTGGATCGGTGCAGATTTAAAGAGAAGTTTTGTTGACGAAGAAAGAGAGTTTTTAAGACAGCTGGACGACATGATGCCGCTCACGCAGCACGCGGCTCCACACCTGGCCTACCTGCGGTGTCAGCACGACGGAGCCGCCGGCCTGCTGGAGCGGAGTGACGGCTCCACTTTGCCCTGGCTGACCGCTGATTCCCTGCGGGAAATGGGGATTCAGACCGCTGAAGAAATTGACTTAAAACTCTGCCAGCAGACCCAAATTGGATATTTGTCTTCTGCCAGGACTGTTTTCAGTCACGTACTGTTGAGTTTGGTGTCATCTCAGGAAGTAAAACCCACTGCAGGGAAGGACTGGGTGACCCAGGCCGTGAACTCCACCACCAAGAGCGGCAGCAGTGTAAGCAGGACGTGGTGGGGCAGCCTTTGGGGAGGCGAGGAGAGCTCACAGAAAGGGCTGTTGTCAGGTTTGTCCTGGGCTGAGGAGGGGACGGTGACAGGCCGGCTTTGTTCACAAAAACTGGAGGCTGAGACAAAAGCCCCCGCTGCCCACACAGCCGATGTGTTTGTCCAGAGCGGCGGCAGGGAATCGACGCTGGGAGAAAACACTGGACAGGCTGACCACAAAGAGGACAATGGAGGCCTTCACACAGTCCAGAACACAGACGGGTCCGCAGCAGACCACCGGCTCAGTATCAGCAACCACCCGAGCAGTTCAGGAGCTGCTGCCGCCTCCGGTCAGGTGGCACTTCTGACCCCTGATCAGGACAATGGTTACTCCAGTCTGGAGGAGGAACAGTTCCAGATGTGCCACCAGTACATGGTGAAAGCCCTGAGTGGACAGCAGCCGGAGAGCGATTCGCCTGAAAACTGTGCTCCTGTCAACACAGAGATGGAGGAGGAGTCGCCTGAGGAGGGGGAGCCTACATCAGGGAAGGTGGAGGAGGAAGAACACTCCGCTCCTCAGGAGGGTGCGTCTGCAGAGGCAACGGTGCCCTCCGCCCCCCAGTGCCAGAACAAAGCCATCGCCTTCATCATGGGCTGTCCCTGCAGTGACGACGACAGCAGCCAATCAGACAGGGAGTCCAGTGATGATGACGATGGTTTTGACAGCGAGGGGTCATCTGATTTGTCCGATTTGAGCGATGAAGACGATGAAGACGACGATGAAGCCTCAGACTCAGACAGTGAGGCCGACTCGGAGGCGGAGCGCCTGTGGAGGTCTTTGTGCCGAAGTCTGGACCCCTACAACCCCCAAAACTTCACCGCACAGCTGCACACCAGCAGCACCCTGCCCAGGACCATCCCCACCTCCACGCCACCGTCCTCCACCCAGTCCTCCCCTGCCTCCTCCCCTGACCTCACCCCTCTCCCTCTCTCCTCCTTCTCCCCCACCTCTTGCCCCGATGTCTGGGATGACTCGAACTCGGCCAGTGAGGTGGACGAAGCTGAAAACCTCCGCCTGTGGAGCTCCTTCAGCTGCACCTCAGACCCGTACAGCCCCTTTAACTTCCAGGCTCCGCTCAGGACTCGAGGGCCAGTCGAGGCTGCACCCAGGGCCAGGGCCAAGAAGGCCTCCCAGACCCCCCCCCACTCCCCTCACCATAAAGCACCGGAGTACAGGAAGGAAGAGGCAGACGAGAGGCTGGACAGTGGCTTCTCTGAACCCTCCACCTCCTCCAGCTCCTCCTCCACCCAGAGCTGTGGAACAACCAAGAAGGTCAGTTTGTCTCCTTGTCCTCTGTCAGTTGTTTGATGTGATCAGCGCCTGTGTCTGATCTCTGGCTGCTCTGTGCTCACTGTAGGTTTCTGTTTCTGTTTCTCTGTTACTGTGATAGAGAGCAGAGAAGAAACGGAGACACGAACAGATTTCTCTATCACTGATTTTAAATCATTCATGAGTTATCAGAGTGTTGGCTGCTGGGTTAGTTTTTGTATTAATCGATGAATAAACAAGTTGTTTTGGCTGTAGTCCACCCTGAGGACCTGGAGACACCTGTGGACACGGTTTCACTTTCAGTCATAGATCTGGATCATCGTGTTCAAAACGTTCTCACCAGCGTCACGTTACAGACATTTTTTTATTTTTAGCAGTGAGGGGAGGTTCCACTGTGAGCCAGCCCCCCTCTGAAACCTGCTGTGGACCTGGCTGGAAATCAGTGAGAACGACTGATCGATGGGTTATTGATGTATTTATTAATCAGTGTGTCATGTGTTTACAGACAGTCATCTTTCAACTTGTGACTGTGTCATAAGTCAGAGGTGTTTGGGCTGTGGTGTTGCCTGATCCGTCTCTGAGTCCTGAAGGAAGCAGGATTTCTAACCACTAATCAGACTACACCCTCTGTCCTGGCTCCATCAGCCTCAGTCAGTCAGTCAGGGTTAGCACCGAGGGGACGGGCGAGTAGGAACCAGCCACAGGTGACAAACAGGAATGAATAAATAAAACATTCAAATGAAAGAACAGGCAGTTTGGTGCTTTGACTGAATGTGCTGCTTCGGTTTTTTCTCTTATCATTAAAACACGTTGAGCAGTGATTACACTCCGACACCTGCCTGAAGTAACAGAGTCAGGACTGAAACGACCTGTCCAACAGTGTTGGACACGTCCTCACGTCCTGAGCCTGGAACACGGCCCACCTCCCTCTGTGGGGTTTTGATTTGACGGCAGGACGTTTAACTACAGCTCATCATATGATGAAACACAGACCAGTTTCTCCGTCATGATTCGGGACTGAGTCACTGGGACACAGTTCCTGGTTCAGATTCAGTCTGATGGTGGCAGGACTCTGATCTGGGTCCAGGTGGTTTCAGCACCGTCTCAGATTTTGTTCTGTTTGTCTCTGTGATGTTTGGATCCAGAAACTAATTCCTGTAAAATATTTAGTTCCCTTCCAGTGAGGACTGTCCGACAGTGGCAGGACTCGTCAGTGAAGCCACGTCTGGGCTGTGATGTCTCAGTAAACTCTGCAGGACGGAGGACAGACATCCTCAGACAAATGTTTCTGAGGCTGTAAAAATGAAATAGTTTGAAGAGCTGATGAAAACATGAAAACGCAGGATTGGACAGAAATGTTTCACAGGTCTTGGTCCTGGGGCCCGTTTGTGATGTAGACCTTGTGTGATCCAACTCAGATGCAAACACTGTCCCCACACACACACACACACACATGCACACACACACGCACACACACACAGTACATCTGACCTGAGCTTTTCTTTCCATCGTCCGTTCACCTTCACATTTAACGTCACTGATGTTCTTTTCTTTTTTTCTGACCTGTGAAGAATGTGTGGGAGGAGCAGCTCAGGTGTGATCCAGCAGCACTCAGGACTCACTCTTCTTCTTCCTGTCAGGTTCGTTTCTGTGATAACGTGGAGGAGTTCTTCGCCAGCTGTGGTGAGGAGGAGGAGGACCGCCGGGGCCCCTGGGAGGAGCTGGCCCGGGACCGCTGCCGATTCCTGCGACGCTGCAAGGAGGTGGAGCAGAGCATCGCCTACTGCCTGCAGCCGCAGCACCGCAGCCTGGTCTACCGCCGCCTCGCCGTGCTCTACGTCCAGGATGCCTGAGAACGGCCGTGTAATTCAGCATGTCTCATACTGAGGACATGAAAAGCATGAACTCGGCAGGTGGACTGAGAGCTGCTGAACTCTTCACTGACTGTAGTGTGTCTCACGTGGCTCAGACTCAGACTGAGTCCACGTCTCCTCGTTTCTGCAGCTTCGTGTTTTGGATTCAGTCGACTGATTGAACCAGATTCAGGGTAAATTCATGTGACTGAGTGAAAAACTCTTCTGTGAGGTGAAGTATTAAGGTGTTAATGGTGAGTTGAAGGGCTTAGCTCGTAGCTTCACTGTGAGGAAAAACCCTGTTCGAGCTGAAAGCCTTCGCTCAGATCTGCCTGCAGCTCGTTGCAGTTTCAGTTTGTTCCTCTCATGTAATCATGCATTTTACATGTGGACGTTCATATGTAGAAACCAGCTGCTGTTTCCATCCAGAGTCAGAGTGAGAAATCAGAGATCAGCTGATCAGAGGAAAGAAAACGAGTCCACGTCCACAATCAGTTTATTTTTCTAATGTTGTCATAAACCACAGGATTCATTCAGTCAGGATTCACTCTCCACAGGTGCAGTCACTCAAACCATCGGTGATCTGTGACCAATGACCAATGATCGGTGATCTGTGATCAATGATCATTAATCAGTGATCAATGATCATCGATCAGTGATTGTTTGAGTTTCACCTGAATCCCACGTATTATTGTGTGTGATGGAAACAGCACTCAGGTGTTAAACTGGTGATTACCTGACAGTCAAACTGCAGCTGGGCTCTCTCCCAACACACTGAACTAACACCAGTTAACAGGCCCAGTCCAGACCTGCGGTGTGGAGGATCCAGGTGTGGCGTCGCTGGGTTTCGTGTTTGTATTTACAGCCAAAGCTTTTAGTTTCAAAGCCAAAGATCTGAGGAGTGTGAGTGTTAGCGTCTGACAGCAGGGGGAGCTGAAGTGTTGAGCCTGCATGAATTTCTCTCTTTAATGTAGAAGATGTTCCTCTGACTGCTCAGACTCACTAATCACTGATTAATCAATCTGTTAGAGTATTCAGCTTCTGATCAGTGTGAAGGACATCACTGTGGTATTATAGGAAATGTCCCTTTAATCAGTCGTCTCTGTTGAACTGAACGTCTCAGCAGGTGAAAGATTCTCCTGCAGGAGTCCCAGCACCTCAGTCTGAGTTCACCTGAGACGTGTCTGAGCCCCAGATCCAGATCAGGTTCGTACCTTCACAGGTGTCGTCAGCGTGTCGTCAGGTGTCGCCGCCTCCAGGCGGCGCTCTGGTTGTTTCAGCTCACAGGAAGCTGCGTTTGTCCTGCTGTGGTCACTGATGCAGGACGTTCAGTTCAACACAGACATTTACCAAACCTCTAACCAGCCTCTGAATCCCAGTCTGCACGGGGAGGGGGGAGGGGCACCGACAGGAAGTCTCCACCTGATGTGAGTGACGTGAGGAGGAAACACCGAAAACCCGATGATCCACGACACCGTGTTAAATTAACTGCTCCGTGTTTCTGTGACTAATTAAAAATCAGAGGAGCTTCACACTTTAAAACTCAAACACAGAATCAGGAGGAAGAAACAGAAATGACGGAGGAATCTTTGGTGTTATTTTAGTCAAAAAGCTTTTTATTTTTCTAACGCTTCGTTTGGTGGGAAACTCATTCTGCTTCATCTCACAATCAAATATCAATATTAAATATTCAAATAAAATCAATATTTAATGATCACACACAGACTTTGCTTTTTTCTGGAACTTTTCATTACAAATCAGTTTAAAGTGATGAAGATCAAGGCCTTGAATCTGTGTCTCCAGGTCCTTGAAAAGTCTGAAAATGTCTGAAAGTCATACAAAGAAAATCCGTGAACTTTTATTTGTGAAATAAATTCAATCGTTTTCATGTGAACTCTGACTCACGTTAATCAGTCTGCAGTTTGTCCAGCAGGGGGAGCCGTTCTCTGTCTGCCCTGCAGCGCTGCCACCTTCAGGCCTGGAAGGTTACTGCAGCAGCACCGGCCGACGTCGCCCCGTCCAGGTAACAACACACAGCACCACCTGCAGGAAGCGAGTGCTGCTGCTGGATTGTTGGGTGGTTGTGGGTCGTTCCTGTGGTTCAGGAGCTTTTTCCTCTGGTTTTTTTTAATTGTGTCTTTTTACATTTACACTTTAAATTTTAGGAGCGTATCAGATTAATACGGTGAAAGTCGGACAGCATCGGGACGAACATCTGTCGGAGGAAACTCTGTCCTCATTCAGACTCTGTGGACAGAAAAGGTTTTACAGGTCAGATCTGAAGCGCGTGTGCAGGTGGTCTGAGCTGAGGTTCCAGTCAGCACCGCCTGCTGACGGGAACACGTGAGGATCTGCACACGGACAAACACCTGGGCTGAGTCGCTTTACTGTGGATTCTCAGGTGTGTTTGTGCTGATTGATGCTGTCGAGGTGCGACTGTTCTGGTCTGTGGTTCTGGACTGATGTGATGTTAGCTTCTTCAGATTTAACCTCCTGAGCGCCCCCTGTGGCCGACTGTGGTACTGTCACCTGTAACAACATGATGACAGCGTGTTTAACACGTGAACGCCTCAGACTCTCCTCCACAGTCCGGTCCAGGAGACGTGGTGCTGGGGGACTCTGTCCCGCTGTTTCTCCCGTCCTCCAGCTCCACCAGTCCCTGCAGGTATTTGATGTACCTGATGGCAGCTCTGAGCGTCTCCACCTTGCTGAGCCGTTTGTCGGCGCTCTGCCCCGGCAGGTGGTCTCTCAGTTTGGCGTAGCCCTGGTTCACACACTTCACCCGCTGACGCTCCCGCTCGTTTCGTTTCTGGATGAATGCCGGTTCGAAGGGACACTCGTAGACGCTGAAGTGTCCGTGGTGGTGGAAGGGGGTCAGGTAGGGCAGGAGCCCGGGGCCCCTCAGAGGGCCTTTGTAGAGGCCGAGGCCGGCAGGGTCCATCCCAGAGGGGTAGAGGAAGAAGGGCACAGAGCCGGACAGAGAGTCTGAGGGCTGAGAGACACCACCACGGTCCTCACAGAGTCCAGCAGAGGGGGACAGACTGAAGCTCAGGTAAGAAGAACGCTGTTCGATGATTGAAGGAGAGAAGGAGGAGCTCATCATGTGATCTGGACTGACGGATACCTGATCAGGAGTCCTGATTCTGTGACTGCTCTAAAAACTCCAGAGACGGTTCATCATCCGTCCCCCGGCGTCCTGCTGACCTGTGGCAGGAAAACAGAGAGAGACATGAGCTGAGACAGTTTGATCTTTACTCAGCTGTCCAGGGTCGGGCCGACTCCACCCACAGCTGGTACGATTAGTTGATTAATCAGTGAGTTGTTTTGCAGACATTTAACAACAGTTTTTATAACTGATTAATTATTTCAGTCGTTTTTCAGAGGGAAAAAAAAATAATCGATATTCTGTAGATTCTCATTTTTCTGATCTGATCCCGATCGATCGATCGATTCCTCAATAAATACCAGTCGATGTATCGATAATGAAAATAACCATCAATACTAAAACGACCGGACTCAGTTTCTGTCCGTTCATTATATGACAGGGAAAAGAAATCAGCCAATCAGAGCTTCATCAGCCTGCTGAGGTTTTACTGTCCACAGGTGAGACCAGTTTCTGATCCAGGATCAGAAATTTAGAAATACCAGGAAAATCAGGCTGAGGAGGAGGAGGAGGATGATGATGATGATGAAACTGAAAAAACAAACTGTTACTGCAGCAATTATTAAAAACTGAAAACAGGAATGTCAGACGTCCAACATGTCCACGTCCAACAGGGACTCACACAGGTAACCACAGCAGACACACCTGTGTACGTCCACATACATGTCATATATATCATACACACACACGTCCAACGGCTGAAGCTGTGTCTTTGTCTCACCTTCAGATGCAGCTGCAGCGTTTCCTCCTCGGCGTCTGACTCTGACTGAGGCTGCAGATGAAAAGCTGAGGGTTTACCTGCTGAAACTCCGCCCCTCCAGGTGTGTGATGGGACATCAGGTAACAAGAGAAGCCAACGCAGTGCGTCAGGTCCCGTACCTGTAACAGATCCGACCCTCTGAGTTCGTCAGACGTCGCTCAGCGAGAAACAGATTTCCTGTTGTTTTAATGTTGGTTTGATGGAATCACGTGTGATGCAGCCGTGTGGGATCAGACCACGTTTGGAGAGGACATGTCTCTGGCATGCAGGACGTTTCGTACCTGTCGGGTTGAGAAACATCAAAGGTCCTGGACGGGTAAAAATGAGTGTTTGCAGTTTCCTCTTCCTAAATCCTGTATTTCCAGATGAAAGGCGTGAGCGACACACACCCTTCCTGTCAGCCTCTCATCACACATCTCATCACACAACACACACTGATGACTGTTTACACCTGTAACCTGAGACTCACCTGAACAGGAACCACAGGCCTGACAGCTTTGCTCTGTTTGACTGGAGGTGAGTGCAGATGTGAGCTCACACACAAACTCTTCACTTTTCTTTTGATAAAACTGACGAATGTTTTTCCAGAAACTCAGAGACCCAGGACGTTTGGTCCCTGCAGGGACCGTCTCAGTCCCCTTAGTGTCCACTTCTAACACAAAACACTGAAATCTGGAACAACACGTATGATGGTGGACATGTGACAGTGGAGCAGAGGGACACTGGGTCGGGACTGGACCCTGTGGACGAGCTTTGACCTGATCTTGTGTGTAGTGTAGTGTGTATTAGTGGGTCTCTGAGCCACTTGTCTGTCGTGGACATATAGACAGGAAGTACTCTGTCTCACAGACTTCTTCCTGTGACGCGTCCTGTCAGTGGTTGAAGATCAGATCAGACCTTCAGACACTTGACGCTGTCCTGTAACCCTGGTCCCTGAACTGGACAGTGGTTGGACCTGTGAGGGACTCTGTAATAACATGAGACCCGACTGAACCAGTCTGGACCTGGACTGGTCTGTTCAGCGTTACAGACTGGTCCAGTCTGACGTCCAGCTGTGAACGTCCGTCTCCTCCTCTAATCTCTGTCTGTGAGTGTTCCTGCAGGAGGAAGCTGCTGCACACGCACGCACGCACGTACTTATATCTTTGTGAGGACACTCGTTGACATAATTCACCCCCTCACCTCCTCACTCCCTCACCTCCTGACCTTAGAGTTCAGGTCAGAAGGGGAGGGGCTAAGGAATGAATTACATCAGTGAGTGTCCTCACAAAG
Source organism: Toxotes jaculatrix (assembly GCF_017976425.1). Lineage (NCBI taxonomy): Eukaryota > Metazoa > Chordata > Actinopteri > Toxotidae > Toxotes > Toxotes jaculatrix. Next base: position 30,648,293 of record NC_054396.1, on the reverse strand, counting down.
ATATAAGTACAAGTATGTGTGTGTGTGTGTGTGTGTCTGACTGTGTGTGTGTGCAGTAATCAGGACATGTTCATGCAGGAGTGTGTTGTGTGTTGTTCCCTCTGTTGTTTTACTGGAACATCAAAGTCGATCTGAGGCTGTGATGAAGGAAGCTGAACGTGCTGAGACTCGAATCCCCCCCAACACACACACACACACACACACACACCATCTACACTTCTTACATGTGAGATGGGAACAAAAACGTAGAGTCAGTGAAGGAAGAGGATGAAAATATAACCGGAGCTCTGCATCTGCTCCACTCACAGTACTGGGATTCACTCAGGCCACCAGATGGCGCTGTCCCCTTTAGGGTTCCTCTGTAACTGGATTAAAACTGGTCCCAGTCCAGCCTCTGGGATCAAACCTGCTGCTGAACCAAAGCAGAGGAGGCCAGGACTCCACAGCTGGACTCCACAGCTGGACTCCTGACTCAGGTTCAGCTGATGTTTGTCGGCATGAATCAGTGTCTGACCTTTAATTTGTTAACTCTTTAATTCAGAGGGAAATGATGACTTCCTGTATCAAACTTCCTGTTTGCACTGAGAAGATAATGAGAAGATCACATCAGCTGATCAGTAAAGAAACAAACCGACTTAACAACACCAGAGGACTGAAGTCACTGTGTCCACAGTGTGTCCACACTGAGCCCTGTCCTCCACAGATGTTCTGTTCAGTGATACAGGAGGACAGACAGCTGAGCTGTGCTGAGCCTCTGGAGCAGATTCTGGCTCCTCAGAGAGACAGAGACATGGAGTCTCTGGTCTCAGACTCCAGGACCCGGTCAGTAACTCAGGCATCCACACAGACTTCACCATGACTTTGTATACACACACACACACCTTCCCTGCAGACAGACGCACCAACACAGTGTGTTCACAGGAAACGTGTGTCCCAGTCTCCACGGCCTCCACAGAGAGCCGGGACACCGCGCCGGAGCCCGCTGGCCTGCCCGCTTGCGCGCCGCTGTCCGTCGGCCCTGCTCGGCCGACACGTGCCTCTGCAGCACGTCGAAGCGCGTGACTTCCTCCGTCTCCGTCTCTGGAGCGACAGGTAATGCGGGGTCTCCTGCAGACTCCGGGAGAAGCCCCGGGAGCAGCTGGGGGCCCCGCGGGCCAGGGCCCTCTGTCTCAGGAAGCCCACAGCCATGTCCAGGACGTCAGGCTTCTGCAGCCTGGAGGGGGGCGCGGCTCAGCCACAGTGTGTGTGTAGCTCAGCTTTCCCACAGTCCTCAGCTCCTTCATCCCTGGGACAAAGGAAGTGTGCCGTGTTAAATTACCCCCCATACACACTCACACTCACACACACACACACACACAGCACTTTCTCAGATGTCAAATCAGTTGAATTTGTGACACAAACACAGTGTTCAGAAGTGAAGAACAGTGTGTGTGTGTGCGTGTGTGTGTTCTCTGTAATCTCAAACAGGTGTAAGTCTGGTTTCCCAGGTGAGAGTTTACACACACACACACACACACCTCCTGTTATCTGTGATTAATGAGCCTGATCAATATCTCTCTGATCTCTCTCTCTCTCACACACACACACACGCGCACACACACACCTCCATTTTCACGTTCCTCCTTCGCTCACATTCTTCTCTGTGACGTTTGGAGACATTCAGTCATTTACAACTGAAAACAAACACACACACCTGTTCTCAGGTAAATGGAAGGTTCCAGTACAAAAGCATGAAGATGGGCAGAGAGACAGAGAGAGAGACAGAGAGACAGGCAGAGAGAGAGAGAGACAGAGAGAGAGAGACAGAGAGACAGGCAGAGAGAGAGAGAGACAGAGAGAGAGAGAGAGAGAGAGAGAGAGACAGGCAGGCAGAGAGAGGTGATCAGTAGGTGAGTATAAACACAACAGAAACACATGGAACGTGTTTCAGTTCAGATCTGTCTGCTGCTTTTTCCTTGATGTCCTTTGTGGACTGTTCGGACTGTGGAGAACTCTTGTTTTGGTCTCTTGAGTTTTGTTCAGCATTTCCTGTTTTATTTTGAAGCCCTGGCCTTTGTGTGTCTGTTCCTACTTCACTTCCTGTCTCGCTTCCCACCTGGTGATTGTCTGTCCCGGCCTAATGTGAATCACCTGTTGCCAGGTAACCCTCAGTGTGTAGAAGTCTCGTTGTCCCCATCTCTCTTTGCCAGTCTGTCTGTTGTCAAGCCAGAGTCTGTGTCCCTGTCGTGTTTGTCCCCGTCCCTGTGGTCATGCCTGGTTTCCTGTCTGATCCTCGTGTCTCCTGTTGGACTCACCTCAGTGATTTGTCCAGTCACATTCCCTGAGTTAAGTTTATTGGTGTCCTGACCTCCGTCTCTGGACGTTATCGTCTGTCCATCTGTCCGTCCGTCCGTCCGTCCCGTGGTGTCTGTGTCTCCTCTGGTTCTTGGCAGCAGCCAGCTGACACCTACAGTTTTCATCTTAGTGAATCCTCTTTAACATTAATGAAACCTAATTAATGTTATAACCTGAAAACGAGCTGAGCAGCAGATCTGAAGTATTGATTATTGATTACGTTGTGATTTATATTAAGTGGCTTCTTTTATTTTGAAGTCAGTGGAACTCCGTCTCTGTCGCAGTCAAACTTTCCCTCCAACCGAAGCAGGGGGGAGGGGGGGAGTTTTCCCGCCACGACTGTCTTTTGTTGGCTCCCTGAGTTTGGTCCCATCACGTCTCAGGAATGTTGTCCACACAGGGGTCAGGCTTTTCCCAGCTCCTCTGTGGGGCTGCTGCCGTCATGGGGCCGCTCGCTGATTCTTGCCGTGGAGCCGGGTGACCCTGAGCACCCGCCCCCGGCTTTGTGGCCCAGGCCCTCGGTCACAGCCCGGTTCATCACAGCAGACTCAGGAATGCTTTGTGCTCATTGTGTAGGTGGACGGGAACAAAGTGACCTGCGAGGAGACGGAACAAAGACGACTCACGGAGAAGCTGAGTTTTGGTAAAACACAGATCGAACAACAAGTTCCCATAAAAACATCCACGCATCCATCACACCTGTCGGCCAGGTCAGACAGCACCTGTGGCTGGAATCCATGTTCCTGTGGCAGCTCTTTAAACAACCATCGGAGGCAGAGACGAGCTGGTTCTGAACCGGGGACAGTGAGGACAGTTGTTATCTGCAGCGTTCATCTTCCAGCCGCATCAACCAAGACACGCGAATTCACTGCTTTTCAAGAGCCTGAATCCAGCCTGAGTTACAGGACCACGGTCTGTGGGTCTCATCAGTCGCACAGCTGCAAAACCTCCTGCGAGCTGACCACACCGAGTCCACGAGCCGGAGAGTCTGTGTCCCAGGCTCTGAGACGTACATCTCTGGGGACTTCAGGGCCTCGCACACATCAACAGAAAAGTTTTTGGCGGGAGTTTGGAGTGTGCAGGGTCACAGTGCTGTCGGGCAGTGAATGGTCCAACTGCAGCTCACAGGACAAAGACAGGACGGAGCTGTCCCCACACGCTGTGTCCCATTTCCCCTCTGAGAGCAGCCACATGGAAATAAGCAGCTTAACATTTCCATGTGAATATGGCAGCAGAGAAAGGCTGACTCTGGATCTGCCTTCTGCAGTAAGTGTCAGTCAATACCTCATGTTATTTATACTCCAGAGACTCAGTCCTCTGCACTGACATGCAAGGACGTGATCAGGGACAGAAAAACATCTTTTATTAGTCGACACCTCAGTGACCGATCTCTGCCACTTCCTGTCCACACGTCCTCGCGCTTCTCTGCTGCTTATGTTTTCTAACTGATCAGTGAAGCAACATGTCCAAACATGTTTTACCGTGCAGCCTTTAAAGTGGAAACCGTGTGAGACGGACGTCCTGAGGAGAGGACATGTCTGCACTGAACCATGGATGAACAGACACTGGATCACTGTGATACTGAAGGACACTTAAAAACAGCAGGATGGACGTTAGAGGTGGTGGTATCCCCAGGAAGTGATGTCACACTGAAGCTGTCTCAGGTCTGGGTTCAGGTCGGACCCAGGACTCCGAGAACCAGGACCATGGACTAACAGCATCATCTGTCTCCAGGTGTTTTAACCCTGTGAGCCCGTACGTATCATATATGATACCCACATTTCTGGGACTCATTGCATCACCATCAAGCATAAACTTTGCATTTAACCCTTTTAGATGAACTCTTATGCTCGTATACTGACTCCTGGTAGACACTCCTCACTTTTCTAAATGTTTTGACATGTGTGATACAAACAAAAAATATACTTAGAATTTTTTTTTTTTTATTTTTTTTTTTTACATTTTGTCAAAGGGACAAATAAAGAGTTCATATTTGAAAAATTAGAATTTTCTGACCATTCTTTCATAGTTCAGGTCTCACAGGGTTAAACCTATGTGTGTTTTAATGAAACTACATGTGATAAAAGAAGCCACGAAACAAACCAAGCTCACATCTGTTAAAGGAATAATTTAGTATTTATTGTGAAAATGAAGTTTCTGAATTTCCAGTTCTTAAGGCAGGCACGTTCTGGAAGGACAGTAAATCATCTGCTGCTAAAGATTTAAGTATAAAACACAGTCGCTCTCTGACGGACGGCAGCAGGTGGAGCTGACAACGACATCAACGACAGGACGGACGAGGGAACAGCCTCGTTCTCACAGGTGTAACTCTGACATCAGCGCTCACGGCTCAGTCATGGTAACCAGTCAAACCAGTCCTGTGCTGTTCATCCATCACCGATTCATCTGCCAGGGACTCTCAATTAATGGATTCATCGTTTGATTGGCTATAAAATGTCAAAAATCTGTAAAATGTCCAAGGTGAAGTTTTCGAAAGTCGACCAGCAGCTAAAACCCCTCAGACTCAGTTCACTCTCAGAAACCTGAAGGAAGCAGCAAACTGTTTCTGTGGGTCGACGAACGGATTAATCGATTAATCGTTTAATTCAGGTTAAAATAAAAACGATTTATTCTTTAACATCAACCGACGGATTTTAGCTTTGACTAACAGCAGCTGATTATTCTCCGGGGATTTGCTGTGATTGACGCAGCAGCGGCTAAAACTGCAGACGCTGAGTCTGCGGAGCCAGGACGAGGACAGCCTCACCGGTCTGCTCCAGTTCCCTCTGATACATTCAGGTCCAGGTTCAGTGCAAAGGCTTTCTCAGGGGGACAGTGAGGACACTAAGATTCAGACGAGCTCTCTTCGGTTCGATTAACGGACTGGAGCTGGGGGGAGGGACGGAGGCTCTGATTGGACCGGCAGGCTTCAGTCACGGACTCCCTCAGCCCATGTAGGGGTACCTCCACTCTCTGAGGGGGACGTGGGTCTGCTTCACCACCTGCGGAGACGTCCACCTCAGGACATAGTGTGGCCCTCCAGGTTTGTCGTTAGTCCCTTGAGGAAGAGGAAAGTTCAGATGAAACAAACAGAAAGACTCAGCTACACCTGCAGTCAGTCACCTGGAGCGACAGGGTTAGAGAACAGGTGGAGAACAGGTGGCGTCTCTTACCTGAAGCTCTGGCACCACCAAACGGCTGCTGAGCGACGACGGAGCCGGTGGACTTGTCGTTGACGTAGTAGTTTCCTGCAGCGTTTCTCAGGGTTTTAGCCGCCTGTTCGATCACGGTCCTGCAACACCAAACGCCTCAGTCAGTCCAAACTCTCAGACTCTGGTTTCAGTAAAATCTGCTCATCAGCCGCGTTAACGTGTGAAATGTGTCCTCTCTGCAGGACGTGGAGTCAGACCGAGACAGCGGGCGTCTTTCTGTCCACCTGCTCAGCCTCGTTCTCTGAGTGGAAATGTTGGAGCTGTGACAAAGAAACTTCAGGAGACTGAACCTTCCTCATATCAACACATCAAACTAACACAACAGTCACGTCTCCATCACGTCTCCATCATCTGAGCTGCAGCTGCAGCTCTCTCGTGCAGCAGCAGAGGACAGACTTCACAGAGGATTCATGTCCTGCGTTCAGCGACTGATCAGGACACAAACTATGAATCACTGAGCTTAGTAAAATCCCTGCGACTGCTCAGAGAGTCCCGTCATCACCGGGTCAAAGCTGCTTCCTGCCCGTCCCGTGAGGACCCGAGTTTCTATTGAGAGGACATGCACCCCCAGCTGCTCGGCTGAAGGACGACCAAGGCTGTGGCAGAGTGTCAGGACAGACAGGAGACATTTCACAGGTTAACAGCTGGTAAACTGTTCTTACTCAGAGACCTAAAACTAGGACCCGACCCCTGTCTGGGGGATCCGGTCCTAGCTGGACAAAAACCCTGAGTCTCAGAGAAGCAGCACACATGTCTTACTTGTCCTGAGCGAACACTGCTCCTGTCAGAGCGTACGGGGACGTGTGGTCTATCAGCTGCAGAACCTCCTCGAAGTTGTTCTCAGGATAAACATAAACCGTCAGAACCGGACCAAAGATTTCCTGCACAACACAACGACACGTTCAGAAACATTCGTAAAACCGCGACCGGTAAAACACAACAAACTTTTCTCTCTGACGAGCTCAGGCTGATCAGTTTCCTTCTTCGCTCGACGGATCAGTGATTTCACTGCTTTCACAGTGTGAGTGGACCTCACACTGACCGTGTGCATCCGTCAGGTTTACCTCCTTCATGATGGCGTCCTGTGGGTCTTTGGTCTCGACGATGGTCGGCTCCACAAAGTAACCCTTCTTATCGTCGCAGTTACCGCCGGCAATGACCTTCAGGTTCGGAGAAGACTTGGCGTGATCGAGCCACTTCTTTATCCGACCAAAAGACTGCAGGAGAAACAGGAAGAGGAAATACAGCGAGCGATCAGAGGGACGCATAAATGTACTGCAGACATTGTAAAGAGGACACGGATGGACAAAAAGTGAAAAACCTTATCGTCTATCACTGCCGAGAAAAAGGTGCTGAAGTCCTCCACAGGCTGAGGAGACAGAGAAGACATTCATTAAACTACGCTCTCATCAGATTACAGTCCGAGCAGCAGGGATTGGTCAGAAAATAAACGATATAAGTGATTAATCGGTTCTTTGTCCACTCACGTCTCCCACTTTGATGTTTTTGTGAATGTCCAGAAGTCCCTGTTTGATCTGCGGCCACGTGCTGTCTGGAACGTACATCCTGGAGCAGGCCGAACACTTTTGACCTCCGTACTCAAACGCCGAGCGCACCGTGCCCGTCACCACGCTCTGAATATCCGCAGACTTGTGGACGAAGTGGAAGTTCTTCCCACCGCACTCTGAAATGATCAGGAGCCGCGTTCAGCAGCAGGAAACTTGGTCAGGTAACTCTCAGAGAGGAAAGGGAGGAGTTCCCTAAACGTCTGACGGCTCAGTGAAAAGCTGTGTGACATACGTCTGTGCGTGGACAGACAACAGGAAACAGCTGTGTGGATCACAGCTGCTCACTGCACACGTGTCACGTGCTCTGCTCACCTCCTGCCAGCCGGGGGAAGGTCCTGTAGGTGTCCAGGTTCTGGGCGACCTGCTTCCACAGACGCTTGAACGTCCTAAAGCACAGATTCAGTCACAGGATGATGTGAAACAACCACAGTCACAGGAGTAAAGTGTCACCTGATGTGAGTTTCATCTGTAACACATTAACACCGCTGTGCTTTCACTTTTTCAAGTTTCTGAATTCATTCATTCATCAGTCCCAGAGGATGCTGGGATACCTAGAGCTGAATAAATCGGAGGCTCGCGTGTACGTCAGACGACAGGAGACGTGTTAAAGCCCTGCGTCATCATGCTCCTCCCTGTCTCTTGTACAATATGTTGAAGGTAACACGTCTTACGGGACGCTGCCGGTGAAGTTGATGCCTGCCAGGTGCTGAGAGGAGGTGATGGCGTCTCCGAACACGGGACCGTCCGCCGGCAGGAACTGGATGATGTTTGGGGGCAGACCGCACTCCCTCAGGACTCTGTAGACAGCGTAGCTCGCAGACATGGCGGTGTCACTGGGCTTCCACAGAACGACGTTACCCTGGGAAACACGAGTGCAGAGACATTCACACACAATCAGTGAGATCACAGCGGCTGAATGTGAGCGAGCACTGCAGATGCTTCCTCCTGTCCTCCCGTCCACCATCCTCCGTCCTCCAGGCCGGGACCCAGACACTGATGGAGGTCCACATCACTCAGGAGCTTCCTGACACATAAAGGTGTGAGGACAGAGGAGGCTGGAGCGAGGACAGAGAGCGGAGGTGGGTCTGTCACACCTGTATTCACTCACCATCAGAGCCGGGGTACCTGCCAGGTTTCCACCAATCGCAGTGAAGTTAAAAGGAGCCACAGCTGCGACGAAACCCTGAGAGAAAAGGCGAGTGGATACAGACAGAAAGGTTTACTGGACCCACTCCATGTTTAAGGCTAAAAACTCTCCTCTCTGATAGAGTTTGCTGTAATGAGTCCTACAGCAGACTGAGACGGTCTCACCTCCAGTCCACGGTACAGCATGGTGTTCGTGCTTCCCTCTGCATCTAACGGCTGCTGCTTCTCCAGCTCAATCGCGTGTTTGGCGTTAAACCTGAAGAAGTCGATCAGCTCTGCCGCGGCATCGATCTCTGCCTGCACCACCGTCTTACCCTGACACAAAAACACAGAGTTACTGCAGCAAGAACTCCATCTGTCCATGGCTGCCCACGGGGTGGGGGTGGGGCTCTTGTCCTACCTGGGAGCTGCTGCGCACATACCTCTGATACTAAAACAGACTTTACACGTCTCAGGTCTCATACTCAGTCCTGTACCTGTCCAATCATGGTCTTGGCCAGGATCTCTGCCCTCCTGGGTCCGCTGAGGACATCGGCTGCCTTGAAGAGGACCTGGGCCCGGTCCTGGACGGGCTTCAGGTCCCACTCTTTCCTCGCTGCTACAGATGCCAGGATGGCTTTGTTTATCAGCTCCTGCAGAGAGAATTTCAGGGAATGGTCAGACACAGAGAAACGTGTGTTCACAGCACCCCCTGCTGGACAGAGTGAGGAACAGCGGAAATGTCATGGATGTCATCTCAGTCTGTGGATGAATAACATGTTCAGTCTGTGTGTGTGTGTAAATCTCACCTTGTCAGCATAACAGAACTTTGCCACCTTGTGTGAGTGATCGAACGGCTTTGAAAGGAAACAAACAAGGAAACATAATGAGGATTAAAGTCAGCAGATGTCCTCACAGTCTCTCACTTCTTCGGCCGTATGTTTGCACAGTGATTCCAGCAGTGATATGTTTCCATGGAGCAGTGGTTTACTCAGGTTACAGACGGTGCTGTTGACTCTACTCACAGATAACTGATATCTGATGTCTTTGGTCCACACATGTTCATCTCCGACCACACAGGGGATCTCCTCCGTCGTCCCCTTCAGACTGTCCAAGGCCTAAAAACACAGAGACCTGAATTACAGGTGTTCAGAGTGTGAGTGTCCATATCTGTGACTGCTGATAAACACGTGCAGGTTCTCACCTTCAGCAGCTCTTTTCTTTCTGCACTTCCCTCTTTGAAACCCAGGATCGGCTCGTTTTTCACCTCCACAGCTGCACAGGGGAAGGTTTTCAACCTGCACACACACACGCACGCACACGCGCGCGCGCACACACACACACGCACGCACACGCACGCACGCACGCACGCACACACACACACACAGGTAGTTAATGCCAGCCCTCATTCAGAGTGTGTCTGCAGAGTGTGTCTGCAGTCTGAGCCAATCAGCAGCACAGGTCAGCAGGTGCCTTTGACCTGAACTGGCTCCAACTGGTCATGAAAGTCAAACAAACAAACTGGTTTCAGCCTGACTCTCCTGAATGCAGTATTTCCATAATCCCTTAGTGCAGCTCACCATGAATGAATGCAGCAGTGTTTCTGTCCTGTCCCTTTAAAAACCAGACACTGCTCCACCCTCCCTCCACCCACACCGAGGGCTTTTATATCCACCCCTGAACTGCACGTTTCTTTCTTTAAGGCCAGTTTCTCATTCATTTCTGTGCAAATAAAATATAAATGAAGAGAAGCAGCTGATGGAGGTAAAGGCATCGGTGAGCAGCTGCTCCTCACTCACCTCGAGTGTGTGCCATAAAATCAGCTGTCACCTACTGTCCCTGTCTTATTGTCTTAGGTTGTTTGTATTTGCTGGTTTTACCTGCTGTTTCTCATTGTCTAACTTTTTCTAATGCTTCTATATGTGTATGTCTCACTGACGTCACAAAGCTTTAAATCTCTGAATCCTTTAAACATGTTTTAGTAGCTGAGCTTCAGTAAAGTGTTTTTTGACATTGACAGACGTTCATTTGGGCCCGTCTGTCTGTCTCTGATGGACAGCTGACTCAGCTTCATTCATTTTCCCTGAAAGTTTCATAACAGCAGATCACTGAACTTTCTGTAAACTCTCTGAAGGTCACAGAGTCGACCACAGCCAAGTCTGTGGGTGGGGGGCGGGCCGGCTGGTGCCATGATAGGCATTCTCTTCCATACTGAAACAGCCAAACCTCTCTGACAGCTGTTTTTCTACATGTGTCTCTCCCTCGGCTGCACACTGAGCTTCTGTGCTTGTGTAGCCTGGACACCAAGAGAGAAAGATAAGAAACATCTGGAAATGAGGGGAATTCAGTTACGTGAGTTTTTCCAGGTGTGACAGGACAATAAACAGCCAGTCTCTGACTGTAAGAGAAGCCCCTGAAGTCCTCACATCCGTTCTGCAGCAGTACCGATAAACCACCTCTGGGTCTTTAAAAGATCACCAGGTATTTATACCTTTGAGAAAAGGATGGTTGCTATTATCCACCGGTGACTGCAACATAACGCTCATACATCAGAAGCAGAAACTGGGGCTAGCCAATGAGCAGCAGTGGCTAGAAGTGATGTTTGGCTGCGTAACACAGTAACATGCCATCATCATGTGTCATGTGCCAGGTAAAAAAGCCAGGACATCCCACTGACAGTCAGCACGACACTGCAACCACAGAGCTACCTGCCTGTGGCACTGTGGCATGTGTCACTGAGAACCAGGCCATGCCAGAGAGAAGTGGCATATGACACAGTGAGTAGGAACCTACAGAGGTTTAGTTCTATCTGTTCTGATGCAGAACGTTCACACTGACCTTCGATTTCCGGCACTAATCTGCTCTAAGCTCTACTCATAAGGAACCAGCTCACTGCTCATAACGGCTAATCGATTAATGTGCAGCTAATAGAACTGGCAGTATTTAAGACTAACCGACTTCACAGTGTTCACCATTACATCGCGTGGCGGGCAGTTAAATCCTCACCGACAGACCATAGCAGGTGTCATAGGGAGAACAGGTGAGTGAGGAGATGCTAACATTAGCTGACATGCTGTACCCGCCACCCGGAGGTGAAGAAGTCTCGTGTCCGCTCATGTGAAACATTAGCTGGTACCTACCCCCGCCAAGACCGACCCACCGCCGCCCTCACTCGGAGCATGTTCCCGCCACAGGCCGACAACACGAGCTAACGGAGAGAACCACCGTATACACCGTCTGATACCCCTGCAGACGGACAGTCGAAACACGGATCAATAACTGATCAGAAACGGCCAGGGACCGATTCAGATCCAGGACTACAAACCCGACTCAGCCAACGCTTCGCGGGGGGAAGTGTTTGGTTGTGAATGGCGGATCACCTTTATCCTTCATAGAAGTTCTCCATCTTACAAGAGTCTAATAATGTCCAACGTCTTTTATTATTAACGACTAAACAGATGAGAGCTTTCCGTTTTATTTGTTAAACTCTCAAATATCTGCCGAACATCCCCCCTCTCTGTGAAATGGAGCCTTCCACAGGCGGGTCAGTGACGGGCCAATCAGCGAGCGGTAAAAATATCCTCAGCCAATCACAGGCCACAGAGCAAAGCTCTATATTTAACCAGCTTCTTGATCTTTCGATCACCTTTCCGCGACTTCTAACGTTTCACTTTAGTTAATCGTTAATTTTTTAAATGAATAAACACACGACCGAGATTACATTTGGACTTATTCCAGTGCTGAAGCAACTATAATTGTATATTTATTCTCCTTTATGAATGTTCTGTGACTTTTTCCTCTGCAGTGTGTTGTCTGTCTTTTCCATCCATGTCCTGTTTTCTGTTGGACTTGTTTAAATCTTCCTCTTTTTGGGTTTGAACCATAATTTTGTCAAATCAAAAAGGAAAAGGCGTATATGTGTGTTCAGAAACTCAGTCTGTAAAAACATCAGATGTTTTCATCAGAGGTTTTCTATGTATGATGTTCATCTTTAGAGTAACCAGAGGCTGCGGCCAGCAGATGAATGTATGAAAGTACAACATTATCCAGATAACTTCAGGTTTAACTCTGAGTTCTCAGGGTTACCACAGCGGTTCACTTCTTACCGGGTCACATCACCATGGTAACTGCTCCAGATCAGGTAAACTTCAGAGGATCAGATCAACACCTGTCAACTACTGACCAATCAGATCACAGGAAACACTGAGGCATCATTCCTACAGGACCCTGACAGGGACAAAAGAGTGTCCAGTAAAGTGCTGAATAATAAAGAGCATCAGGTCTGTCTGCAGGTGAGTGGTAATTAACACTCAGCCTCTGTCACTGAGTGAACTGAGCCAGGTGAAAACCAGCTTCATGATCCAGGTGATCTGGGACAGTCGAAGTTCGGCTCAGTGAAGCCTGATCATGTAAAGAAATCCTGGATATGCTGAACTTGCTCCGTAGTATAAGTCTCAGGTGTGTCAGGTGGAGCCGTGGTATGGAGGTCCCGCCCATACCCCCACCTGACTCAATCACGGATCAAACAGTGCTGTCAGTTATGAAGACACGCCCCCTTTGTAGCATCAAATTACAACAAACATCAGGTGATCAGAACTATGTGATAGGAACAGAATTTGGGAAAATTTGTTCCTGATTTCTTTGTTGTTTTTTCTTCACCCTGGTTTCCATCTGTTATTTCTTTTTCCGTTTAAAGAAATAAAAATAAAGGTTTCACACATCAGGAAGTGAGGTTCAAACAGCCTGACGCTGTAACTCCGTGTGTATTATTGTTTCGCAGCTTTAAGTGGTTCACAAACAGAGAACAAGCGGCTGAACACTGAACGCCATCATTCATGTCATTAACACTCCTCAAACTCCCGTTTCGCGTTTTGGCCACAGAGGTATTTTGGACCAGCTGCCGCTCCGTACCGTGAGAGGCGTTAACACGGAGGATTGTTGTGGTAGAAATTAGCTTTTCCTCCGGACAGTAGCCGGACACATCTCATCTGGAAGGACGGACGCTAGACACGCTGACGGGCCGCAGCTGGAGAACCGGCTCGTTTAACCTAACGGCGGCGGTAGGTGCTAACGTCGAGCACCAGTAGCTGCTAGCTGCTGCTGTTAGCCACCAGCTAACACTGACCTGTCTGAGAGTGCAGAGCAGCCGGGCGAGGGTTTCAGCTCAGCCGGCCTCGACCCACAGAGGGGACCGTGAGAGGGGTTTTATAGAAACACAGGGAACCGGGACTGACTGCTTTCAGTGAGCTAACACGCTAACAGCGGTGGTCTCACTGGTTTAGTGTCACCGTGAGGACCGGGCTGCACAGTATGAGCGGTGTAAACACACAGGTGTCCTCCGCTCCGTGTGGTTAAAGTAGGAGCAGCAGACGCACACAGCTGTGCGGTAACAGTCCCTGAATCCCTGCGTGTTACTGTGTGTCAGCAGTGTGTGGGTGCAGCCGACTGCAGCCGGACAGTATGAGCTCTAAAGGAGGAGGCACCGCTCTGACCCGCCGCAACTACCGGCTGTCCTCAGACACAGACAAACCCAAAGCTACAGGTAAGACGGACAGGTGGAGGACTGCACCTTACACGTGTAAAACACGTATCACTTCTATGTTTTCATTAAACCAGGTTTATTCTGGTCCTTTGTTTTGTGTTAGAGTGAAACCAGTTTTATTTACAGCAGAAAAGTGGAAACACAACTAACCACTGAAGAAATTAGATGCACAAAGTAAAACATCACACATTTCTTATATTTTTATAGTGTTGGAACGTAGAGTTTTGTTAGTAGTGTAGTAGTAGTAGTAGTGTTTGCTGTTAGTAGACAGATGGACAGTCCTTTCAAACTGACCATGGTCTTTGTCCCTCTGTCAGGTATAGTGAATGAGAAGCTGCTGAGTGACTACCTGCACCATGTGTTTCCTTCTACCAAGCAGGGACCTGCAGTGGCCTCCCTCAGGTAACAGCTCAGCCTGCTGTCCTGTCTCTGCTCTGCTCTGAGTGCTCACACTTCAGTCTCATCTGCTGCTTCATCTGCCCAGTCACGTTTTTATCAGTTCATCTGTCCAGAATGCTTTGATCACTTTTTCAGTCTCTAAAACAGCTGACATTTGTCAGAAATGCTTCTCAGTGTGACGTCTTTGAATTGCTTGTTCTGTTCTGAACGTCAGAGGTTTTTATTTTACAGGGTTTTGCAGTTGGATATTGGCTCTAAGCTCTAAATTCAGTTTCTGAAAACGTGTTTGAAGGGTGGATGAACTCCTGACTTTGTGCCTCCAGCAGGTTCAGGGTGTGGTTTTGAGTGAGATGTCTTTAGACCTGTGTCTGTGAAGATTCTCAGTCAGTCAGATCACGGTGTGTTCTGTACTGTGGCAGCATGTCCTTCAGGTGGAGGTGGACGGCTGAGTCCTGACCTGAGGAGCTGGCTCCTGAATGCACAGCTCTGTGCATTCCTCCCTGCATTGAGCTGCGTACATTACCTCACTCTGCTTGTGCCCGGGCGTTTGTCCTCAGGGTGGACAGGCTCCTGTCTCAGAGTGTAACTGGGCCTAAAGTGAACAGGGATGTGGTGTTTGTTGAAAGTTCTCCTGAGGTTTTCAGATGCTGTTGTTTCATGTTGAACAACATGTCCAACCCTGAGGAGGACGGACTACAGCAGCAGAGACCACGACCACGTTTCCTTGGTTCACTTTGGGCCTTAACACCAGTCAGTCATGGTCTGAATGTCACAATGTGTCTGACTGTTGTTGTTGACCTTGTTGCCACAGTTCTCCATCTTCTATCGGCTCCTTCAGCAGGAAAAGGCTCCAGGTCACACAGTTAAAGTCTCAGACTGGTTTCATGATCATGATCAGTGAGTTCAGTGGATTTCAGAGGCCTCCTCCCGTCTCCAGACCTGGATCCAGCGGGGGCCAGGAGACTGGCAGCACGAGTGATGTTATGAATCATGTCAGCATGGAGCAGAAGCTCAGACGAAGGTTTCGGACATCAGGTGGATCCATGAGAGCAAAGGGGGGAAGGAGTGAGTGGATGTTGTGTGTGGAAACCACAGGTGAACGGGTTTTAGGAGCAGGACACTGGTCGATGCTGACTGTGAGTGGGTGTGTGACGTGGTGTGTTTCAGTGCCCTGCAGCCTCTGGCCTCTTTCCTTAAGCTAAACAGATTCATGTTACACTCATCAGCTCTATACATAGACACACACACACACTCGTACTCCTGTTTCTGTGAGGACACTCGTTGACATAGCACATTCCCACAACTAAACTGAACTTGATTCTGACCTGAACCCTAAAACCAGGTCTGGGCGCTGAGGCAGCCCTTTGAAGGTGTGAGGACCAGAAGACGTGTCCTCACTCTGAGTGGTCTGTAAGTCAAACCTGTCCTCACAGAGATAGAAGTGAACGTCAGAGTGTCCTGGGTGAGCCTGCTGCCTGTGTCTGCTCATTCTGGATCCATGTTAATCTGGTTCACAGCTGCGTTCAGCTCTACCTCCAGGGTCCGGACAGGAAGTGATGCAGCTTCAGGTTTCACGCTGGCTCCAGGACGTGTCCGCAGGTGTTTTCACCTGTGCCTCTGCGCTGCAGTTACCTGGGATCAACCCTGAACCAACCAAGAGAGAGATCATTTAATGGAAATGATCAATAATCATTTCAGTCCTGGTTTGTTTACAGCACGCGTTGTATGGAGGTTCAGTTCAAACCTAAACCTGCAGTTTGAAGCTTTATAGCAAACCCAGGTCCTGGACCCCCTGTCACCCCTCAGTACCTCTGTACTGGGGCCGGGCCACATCACCTGAGCTCAGTATCACGAACAGGTGTCACAGTTACCTCAGTAACCATCGATATCTGAGTAAACACACCTGTGCTCAGGATTGTCCGCCCTCACGGCGGAGCCCATATTAATCCTGAGAGAAGAGATGATCAGGAACATGGAGAACACGCCAGACGAGTGTGATCATGTGACCATGTGACGTGACCAGACGAACAGTGGGTCTGATCCAAGGGGGGAGTTGTAGGTCTCAGCAGTGAGGATCACTTCCGCTTTCAAAAAGCTGCAGTTCCTCGGCTGCCGCTGGGGGCTGGCTCCAGAAGTGAGCAATTCTCCATTGACCCTCATGTTAAAATAGCCAACTTTACAGCCTAAAAAACATATTTACAGCCTGGTATATTTTTTGTTTTTGGTCTCTATTGATAGTTTCCACCTCCGTGAACACAGTGGGGGGTGAATTCTTTTGTACCACAACCGTTTTAGTGTTATTTATGCTTAATAAATTAGGGCGTGGTTATGTTGAGTGACAGTCCATAGACAGGCACTGGCAGTTAGCTCTTTGCTAAAGCATCGGCTGGGCTAGGCGGCTACATCCAGAGGCCTCCGGCTACCTCCAGCGGTAAACAGGGGCTGCAGTGTCCGTGTTTGTTTGCCAATGTTCGGATAGGTTTCTGTGACAGTATGGCTTGTTGTAGTGTAGACTGTACTAACCGACCATCGAAGGAGTCTGCGTTGCAGTTTTTTCGGTAAGTAAATTTCTCACTATTTTACCTGGATGTTTGCGCTAATTAGCATGTATTAGCATATTTTACTGCTGGCTCATGACTTGATTGTAGATTTCTGGTCTCGGCTGATACAGAGGACCGGAGCAGCTGATGTTGGGAACGCTGCTGTGGTGTGTTCCGTGCTCAGAGTCCGTTTATAGTGGGAATACTAGGCTGCAATTTTATTTGGTCTCATTTCTCTGTTTAAAAAGTCCGACATTGCATGGACAGAGCAGCTCCGTCAGTCAGCAGCTGCTGTAACTGTAAGTGGATAGTGGATGGAGGCAGCGGTGAAAGCCGGTAAATATTAAATATTAAACATTTTAATATATTATCATCATCATTATTTTTATCGTTATGATTAATAATAATAATAATAATAATAATGACAACAACAATAATAATAATGTTTTTAACTTTTTAATATATTTTATCAATATGAAATAATGTTTCACAGTTAAATAATAGGCTAGAAATAAATTTCCCCCCACAACTCCACCAAACCCTGCAGCTCCACCTAAAACCTCTCTATCTGAAACAGTCATGTTTAAAACACAGCAGCAACATTATGATCTCTGTTGTATGTTCTGTGTGTCTTGGTTACACGAGGTCGAGCTAGTCGGGTCGGACTCGGGGACTGTCGTGTGGTGGATGTAGCTGCCGCTTAGCTTGTTAGCCTAGCTGATTAGCATTAGGCTAGCTCGGTTGCTCCGAGCTAAGTGGCCGGGTTCTCGGCCGGCTGACCCCGTCTGACCCGTAGAGGTTTGGCCTCTTTGCCAAATATGGAAAGTACATTCCCACTAAAATCCAAGATGGCGCAGCTCCAATGCCCATGGTTTGGTCACAAAACCGACTCCCCGAAACCAATGGGTGACGTCACGGGTGCTACGTCCATGTCTTATACAGTCTGTGGACTGATCTTGTGTCGGCTCTCTTCTCTGTTCGTCCTTCACATGTCCTTTTCCGTCTCCTCCCTCTCCTCCTGTACAGGAAGCCTCTTGGTTTCCAGGATCTCAGCGCTCACCTGGAGAGACTGCTGTCTGAGGGAGAACCCACTGAGGACAGCAGAGGTAAAGGGACACGCTCAGACACAGCGCCGTCCACACAGTGTTGGCTCTGAATCCTCTGTGTTACACACTCAGACCACGTCTACATTAAACTGACTTTAAACCCGTTTTTAAATGAAAGCAGGATCCACAGTAACACTGAGTCCAGGTGGGTTTGACAGACAGCTCTGTCCACAGTGAGACACCTGAACAACATTAAACAGGTGCATCTGCTCTTCACAAAGGATGCGTTTTCAGGTGGAATCAGTTTAATGTGGACGTACTCTGAGGCACACAGCTAAAAGCCTCTGGAACTGAACGAAGACTCAACGACCTGTGACCGTGTCTGTCTGCAGATGAGCCTGCTGAAGGTCGCCTGGGTCCTCAGCCCGTCGTCCTGGATCACACCAGCGGCTTCGAAGGCCTCCTGTTTGTAGATGATGACCTGTTAGGGGTGAGTTCCAGCACGTGTGATGTTTGTGCAGCTGAATGTTTCTGAATGAAGTGATGTTGAATTCTAACCTTTGTGGTTTCAGGTCATCGGCCACAGCAACTTCAGCTCCATCAGAGCCACCACGTGTGTTTATAAAGGTAAACCTGGTCCCGTGTCCCAGTTTGAGCCGCCGTCTGATTTCTTAAAAACATGTGACAGATAACGTGTGACAGGCTGGTGCTCATCAGAATAACAGCACATGGTGGTTTGTCTGGTGTCGTGGTCTTTGTGTCTGCGAGGACAGAGCAGAGTTTTTCTGTGGACTGCTGTCTCATCTATATTTAGCTGCAGTCGTTCCCAGCCAGGGCTTCCTGTAGCTGTGGGCTCTCAGTTTGCTTTCTGCTCATTACACTGTCGAACCTCAGTCCTGTTCAGCGCTCTCAGGGCGCACTGCTCAAACTGCACACCACAGTCTCTGACCTGCCAGAAGTTCAGCTGTTCGTCCGGGAAGAGCCAGATCGCCGAGGCGGGCTGACGTCACGTGACACCCGACCTGACAGAGAGTCGGTCCAGCTGAAACATTAGTCAGGGTTAAAACCCGGACAGGGTGTGAGCGGCTGTTACTCTGTAAATATTAACGTTTACATCCAGAACTGTGTTTCACTCTGCAGGGAAATGGGCGTACGAGGTGCTGATCTCCTCCCAGGGCCTGATGCAGATCGGGTGGTGTACTCTCAACTGTCGCTTCAACCAGGAGGTACACACACACGCACACACACACACGCGAATGGACGCACGCACATACACGCACACACACGCAAAACGCATGCACGCGCACACACACGCAAACGGACGCACACACACGCAAACGGACGCACATACACGCACGCACGCACACACATACACGCACGCACACACACACGCACATACACGCACACACACACACACGCATGCACGCATACGCACACACACACACACAGAGTACCTGAGTGATGTAGCATGTGAAACACAGTGTGAGTTTCTGTGTGTGTGTTCCTTTCAGGAGGGGGTGGGCGACACACCTGATTCCTACGCGTACGATGGAAACAGAGTGAGGAAGTGGAACGTGACCACCACTAACTACGGAAAGGTGAACAGAAATCTACCACCGTTTCTAACAATGTTTGCTTATATACTGTAAACACACCTGGATGGGTGAGACTGATGGCGGTGTGTTGTCCCTCAGTCTTGGGCAGCAGGAGACATCGTCAGCTGCCTGATAGACCTGGACGAGGGAACCATCACATTCTGCCTGTAAGTGACTCACACACTCATGAGAAAAAAAAAAGTGACCCACAGGTGACCCACTGGTGACCCACTGGTGACCCACTGGTGACCCACAGGTGACCCACAGGTGACCCACTGGTGACCCCAGGCCTGTGTTAAACATATGACTCTTACCTTAAACGCTCTCGGCTGCAGTGGAACCGGAGACCCACAGAGCAGGAGCTTGTTTTGAGTGATTACACCAGTTCAGTGTCCTCACGCTGTGTGTGCTGCGTCCTCAGGAACGGACAGTCTCTGGGCACAGCCTTCACCAACATTAAGATGGGTCCAGGCGTGGCCTACTTTCCTGCCATCAGCCTCTCCTTCAAAGAGTCGGTGGCTTTCAACTTTGGCAGCAGACCTCTCAGATATCCTTTTCAGGCCTCAGGTGAAACGCAGCGTCTTATGTTCAGCTCTTTCCTTCCTTTTCTGTATTTCTGTCTCAGACTGTGTCCACACAGGTACAGCACCTTTAACAAGGTAAATTACAGTTCTACACACAGACAGAAACACTGGGACAAGATTAAGCTGTTATAATCCAAGATGTTTGATAGAAGGAGCAGGACCACATGTCAGAGAGGACAGCTTCACCTGTGTGTGTGTGTGTGTTTATAATAACAAACACCATGGAAGTGATCATGGAGAGCAGCAGCTGACATCTGCTGAGGCTGCAGGGCTGTGAGAGAGGAGACGTGCTCTCAGACTCAGGCCTTGTGTGGATCACGTGACCTCTCTGTGGACACTTGTTTCTCAGGACTGTTGCTCATTTTGTCCCTGCGTAAGTTCAGCATTTGTCTTTGACCTGAGTGTGGTTCACGTACCCTGTGGACGGCTACCTGCCCCTGCAGAACCCCCCAGCCACAGACCTGATGAAAGCTCACAGACTGCTGGGCTACATCAAGAACGTCCTGTCCACCTCCATCGATACGCAGGTAGGACCGGGCGCTGTGTGGAGACGTGCTCTCACCTGCTCTGCTTGTTTCATGTTAATCAAACAGCCAGTTAATGTCCTCATCGTTTTGTCATCAGCTTCTCTCTCTCTGTCTCTGTCTCCTGAAGACGTGAAGTTAAATACAGGTGTGTGATCTGCCTCCTGTGTTATTGTCCCTGTGTCCTCTCTGCAGGAGGAGAGGCTGGTGGAGAAGGACTGTGCATTGTGGAGGCTTCATGGAGAACCCACCGTCCTCATCACGCTGGCTCACATCTTCAACCACTTTGCTCCTCTCATGGTGAAACACTAGTTTCTGTTGATGGTTTGAAGCTGAATTGCTGTGTTGACATGTTCAGTGTGTCGTCGTGTTGGGTACCGGTCAGTTCACGGTCCACGCACAGCTGTGTGCCTCAGGCCGCTGCTGCTCTGCCACGTCCACGACGGACACAAATGACTGGATGAATTATTGTCGTCAGGCGGCTGTGGACGGTTTCGTTATCGAATAGATTCCTCTTGCTCCGTCAGTCGGTCGAATCGAGCGTGAATGAATCTGACTGTGAGTCAGAGGTGCACGGGCTGAGGGCACAAAGGCGACGCAGGGACAGGTGTCTCAGAGTGTAGTGTTGTTGGTGGTGATGTGGTCACTGTGCTGTTTGTCTGAACGTGTCTTCAGTGTAAAGTTTACCTGGTGGAGGACGTGCTGATGAACTTCCTGTTGGGGATTCTGGAGGGAGGAGGCTCGGTTGATGAGCATCCGCTCATACAGCAACTCCTGGATCTCTTCTGGCTGCTAATGGAGGTGAACACACACACACACACACACTCACACACACACGCACACTCACACACTCACACACACGCACACTCACACACACGCACACTCACACACACGCACACACGCACACACACACTCACACACTCACAGACACGCACACACACACTCACACACTCACAGACACGCACACACACATGCACACACACTCACAGACACACACACACGCACACACTCACAGACACACACACTCACAGACACTCACACACTCACACACACGCACACTCACACACACGCACACTCACACACACGCACACACGCACACACACTCACACACTCACAGACACGCACACACACACACACGCACACTCACACACTCACACACACGCACACACTCACACACTCACACACACGCACACTCACACACACGCACACACGCACACACGCACACACACACTCACACACTCACAGACACGCACACACACATGCACACACACTCACAGACACACACACACGCACACACTCACAGACACACACACTCACAGACACTCACACACTCACACACACGCACACACACATGCACACACACACACACACACACACACATGCACACACGCACTCAACACTCGTCCATACATCTTTTCTGTAAACCGTCTCCCTCTGTGTGTTGCCATGGTTACTGAGTGTACCCTGTGAACAGAGATCATGTTAACATCCATGTCTTTCTGTCTTCCTGTCTGTCTCTGTAGGACTATGAGGTGAATGAGTGCCTGAAGCAGCTGATGATGTCCTTGCTGAGGGCCTATCGCTTCTCCCCCATCATACCTGACCTGGGCTTCCAGGTAGGACATACATACAGGTGAGCCGGGGGAGAGGTGTGGTCCCACACTCTCCTCTGGTGCTGGACCTGTGACCCACTTCGTAACGTCCTTCATCACATCACGACGTCCGTGTCTGATTCGTTTTTTTGCGTGTCTCAGATCCACTACCTGCGTCTGACCACGGCCGTCCTGCATCACGAGAAGTCCAGGAAATACCTGCTGAACAGCGTCTTATATCCTCCTCTGACGTGAGACTCAGGTGTCCATGATGCTCGTGTGAGGTGGACGTACTGACGTACTTCCTGATGCGTTGTGGTTGTTGAATTTGCTGGTTGTGTTGTCAGTGTGTCGCGTTCGAAACAGTTGTGTCCTTAACAGACGTTTACGTTTGATGTTCTGCGCTCGGTCGTGTTCTTTTACATCAAGACTCCTCTGAGAGTGAAGGAGGCGGGGCTCGAGGAACTCATCCCGACCACCTGGTGGCCCACGCACTTCGACAAGGAGGTAAAACCGACTCTGAGTGTCCTGCGTTTCTCCGCACTCCTCTGGTGACCAGGTGGTGACTGTGGCTTTGGGTTTTGTCTGCAAAGATATGGAGCTACAGTTAGTTTTAAGGAGCATCAGTTACTGTGATGTGAGTGTCCTTTCACTGTCCATCAACTGAGTGTTTGTCTTTTGTCCACTCAGGGGAAAGATGAGCGTGAGCCCAAAGACGAAAGTGCGGATGAACGTGTGAGGCGTCGAGCGTATGAGAGAGGCTGTCAGAGGCTGAAAAAGAGGATCGAGGGTCAGTCTGCGTTTCCTGTCAGGTCACAGTCACATGTTCAGGGTCATCACACGCCACAGGGCTCCATGTTCTGTGCAGTCCAGTCTGCGGCGTTACAGGAGCCGCCGTCTCACACTCTGACACGCCCTGGTCAGAATGTCTGTTAATGTGAACAGAAGCAGGTGGAGGACGACATGAACTCCAGAGTGTATTATTTTAGTTTTCTGCAATTTCTCGTGTCTCGTGTTCTGTGCTGTTCTCTGCTGGACTGAGCTGTCCTCTGTTCTGCTGCAGTGGTGGAAGAGTTGCAGGTTCAGATCCTGAGGCTGCTGCTCAATAACAAAGACAAAGCAACGGTACGTCCACTTCATGTCCTGCATGTAAACTCTCAGCTGAAGCTCTGATCCATCACTGTGCAGTGTCCATGTTCTGTTCCAGACGCAGGTCTGACTTTGATTTTTATCATTTACCTTCTTAACCTGATTCACCTGTGTGAGGGGAGAGTCACAGTGTGTGTGTGTGTGTGTGTGTGTGTGTGTGTGTGTGTGTGTGTGCGTGTGTGTGCGTGCGTGCAGCCAATGGGAGCGTACTCTGACAGCTCCGTCACCTCGACCTGATCGGTTTTCTCTCTGTCTCCTTCAGGGCGAAGCCTCGCGCTACATTTTCCTCAATAAGTTCAGGAAGTTTCTCCAGGAAAACGCCAGCAACAGAGGGGTAAGAAGTTTGCCTGGTGGGGGGTCCTGAGTGACGGCGGGGGAGGGGGGTTACTCGCTGATTAAAGGTGTGTGTGTTTTGTGTGTCTAAGCAGCACCCCACAGCTCTGTGTCCTCCGGAGTACATGGTGTGTTTCCTCCACCGCCTCATCACGGCTGTGAGAGCCTGCTGGGACGAAGGTAACAGGAAGAGTCCGGGCAGCGTCAGCAGTGAAGGTACGACGGAGAGCGGCGCCCGTGTCATTCATGTAGGGCACGAGTGCCAGAGGACGAGGTCAGTCGTCCTCGTCGTACGCGTGTCTGTTCAAGCAGGCCAGTCCTCGTGCTTTGGGCGTGTTAATGTCCTTCATGGAGGAAAGGTCATTTCCTGTGGTTCACGTCACATTCACAGACCCAGGTATCTGAAGGAAGCTACGTGTGTGAGTTAGCTGCTGATGTTCAAGCCTCCGACTGTCCTCAGTAACAACCTCTCGTCTTCTGGTCGTCTCTGAGCGACGCGTCAGTGCTTCGTCCCTCTGTGAGGAGCCCAGGGTGTTTTAATGGAAGATGTCATTACACACTTAATCTGCATACACTGCATGTATGCAGATTAAGTGTGTGTGTGTGTGTGTGTGTGTGCGCGTGTGGATGGAGCTTGTCGTACATTCACCGCCCTTGAACATAATGAGGGTTAATGTGCGTCTCTCTGCTCCGTCCTCGCTCCCCTGGCGCCTGCTGTCTCCACCTCTGGGACTCTGTCTGATGTTAAGCTCATTTTCTGCCCTTCTGCCTGTGCTGTCTGTCCTCTGCCTGTCCTTTAGTTTTTAATACTGTCTCCTGTTTTTCCAGAGGCCTATGTCCCTCCCCAGCTCTTCTACAATGGGAAGGTGGACTACTTTGACCTGCAGAGACTGGGGGGGCTCCTGTCCCACTTAAAGAAGACTCTCAAAGGTCAGTATGTGTGAAGCAAAGAGCTTTCACCCACACTAACCGAGGTTTGTTCTGTTCTGAGGCTGAGCACAGAAGGGAACAGGTAGAGGAAGACAGGTGTCCCGCTGTATTCTGATTGGTTGGCTGGCTGGTTTACGTCCCAGGTCCCTGCTTGGTCTCTGAGCTCCACCAGGGGGAGGAGTTGCTCTGTGTTTGTTAGAAGCAGACACAGACGTGTGTGTGTGTGTGTGTGTGTGTTTCCTGTGGTCGTCAGCAGGTGCAGCAGACAGGTGTTTGGTGCGGGTTGATCTTTCCTCTGCTCCTCAGTAACAGAGAGGACTCAGTTAGAATCAGTTACCTGCTGAAGTTTCTCCTGAGGTTTGACCCGTCTCACTGTGGAGGAAACATCAGAACCATCAGGAACGTCTCCTCCGTGTCCCCTCACAGCTTCTGTCCCAAACAGACCTGGGGTCAGTGAGAATCAGAGAATCACAGTCTGAATATTTTGACCTCAGTCCCTCAGTTTCCTGTTTGTCCTGTCAAAGTCAAAGGGCCCCACTGTCCTATGGTCCCCACTGTCCTATGGCCCACAGACTGAGGGAGGAGGCGGCGTGGTGGTTTTCTGCGAGATGGCCATGGAGATGCAAAATACCCACCCTCCTCTCCTCTCCTCTCCCTCTCCCTCCTCTCCCTCCTCTCCCTCCTCTCCTCTCCCTCCTCTCTCTCCTCTCCCTCTCCCTCCTCTCCCTCCTCTCTCTCCTCTCCCCTCCCTCCTCTCCTCTCCTCTCCTCTCCCTCTCCCTCCTCTCCCTCCTCTCCCTCCTCTCCTCTCCTCTCCCTCCCTCCTCTCCCTCCTCTCCTCTCCCTCCTCTCCTCTCCTCTCCTCTCCCTCCTCTCCCTCCCTCCTCTCCTCCCTCTCCTCTCCCTCTCTCTCCTCTCCCTCTCCCTCTCCCTCCCCTCCCTCCGCTCCTCTCCCTCCCTCCCTGCCTTTAATCAGGGCTTGATTAACGCCTCCATCATGTGACTCTGTAACTCAGTGGCCATTCATCACGTGCTGGCTGCTCTTATGATGTTGTGTCATCATGTATTGATTAGCTCATGGATCAGTTTGATTGAATGCCATGTAGAGTGAGGCAGGGTTGCTGCTTGTTTTGGTGACTGGTTAATTGTTCTCTCTTTCTTTGAGACTCGCTGGTTCCAGCTTTTCAGATGTGTTTGCATGTTGTTATGTTCCAGCACACGCTGAGAATGAGCAGAGGACCGTGTGTGTTTCAGACCAACATGAACTGGACATCTGCTCCATGTTTTTAAACGTTTTCAGTGAACAGGAAAACGTTGTTTACAGTAAAACCTGAGAAATGTCAGTGAACCTGCTGAGCAGCAGAAACACAATGATTAACATCAGCTGGCTGCACAGGTGTGTGTGTGTGTGTGTGTGTGTGTGTGTGTGTGTGTGTGTTAGAGTCCAGCAGCTTACTGTTCAGGGTGAATCTGTTTTTTGATGCTTTGCTGTTTGTTCAGTGAAATAAAAACTTTTTTTTTAATCTTGCAGATGACTTGGCCAGTAAAGCCAACATTATCATCGACCCAGCAGAGATCCAGGCCACGTCCATGGATGACCTGGACGAGGACGAGGAGAGCGGAGCAGCACAGGTGTGTGTCCATACAGTATATACAGTATATACAGTATACAGTATATATATATATATATATATATATATATATATATATATATATATATAGATAGATAGATAGATAGATAGATAGATAGATAGATAGATAGATAGATAGATAGATAGATAGATAGATAGATAGATAGATATAGATGCATACAATCAAGATCATCGATCATTCAGGCACAGAAAAGCCAGTGAACATCTGTCAACAAACGAGGTCCATTAGATAAGAAAGAAATAAAATGGCAGAAAAATATGGACCTCGCGTGGAAGTAGGTGTCTGATACGTCTCAGAGCCTCCTGACAGTTTATGTCTCTGGTTTTGACATCAGAGGCCGTTTGGTGCAGCGGCGATGGGGGGCGCTCTGGCGAGGCCCAGCTGGCTGAGTTCTCCCACTTTGGGTCGGGCCAATCGGTTCCTGAGCACGGCCGCCGTCAGTCTGATGACGCCCAGACGACCCCTCACTCAGCCTGAGAAGGTGAAGGTTCGCACGCTCACCGTGGAGCAGAGGACAGAGGAGGACAGTGAGTAACCCACCATGAGTCCTGGACGAAAAGTGATTCATTCTGAGGGCTAACATTAAGAGCTGTGTCTTGCTGTGGGTACACATGATGTTTCTTAATATGTCAGAAATTGTCTGTTTCAACCTGGTGAGTATCACCTGTTAATGAGGACACGCCCCCAGCAGGTGGGGGTAGAAATAGACTCTGCTGGATGAAACCCTCCCCCTGGTGTAGAACGACAGATACAGTCTAGAGGACGCCACCACACCTGTGGTCTCTTATTTTTTTGTTAACGGTTTCTTTCCTGTTTGCCTCCTTTCTGTTCAACGTGAAGTCGAGGGGAGCCATGGTAACGACGGACTGTTGCTGGGGCGACCGCTGGAGGAGCCCGATCAGCCAATCGCAGATAAGTCCCTGCTGGAGATAGTTGATGGGATCGTGATGATGTACAACCTGAGTGTTCATCAGCAGCTGGGGAAGGTGAGTCTGTGTTCTGCTGAGCAGCAGGTTCAGTGGGTCTGCAGCTGGATTTAGGTTTGACAGGTACACAGCCGTCAGTATCAGAATTCAGTCAGTGAGTGGGTTTAGATTTCGTGAGGAACTGTTGCATCATGGTCTTTATGCCAGATTCAGAGTTTGTTCTCAGTCTGAATTTGGAGCTGAAGCCGTTTGTATCGTCCGTGCTCTCGTCTCGTCTTGAGTGGAACCTCACACAGGACCTGGGACTGCTCCACCAGCCCCGATCACAGAGCTGCTCCACAGCTGACGCAGCCTTCAGCACCACTGACCATCAGACTGACAGGCCTGAAGCTGGAGCTCCGCCTGCCCAGGCTGCTCCGCAGGAAGGGCCTGAGCTCAGAGAGACGATCACAGGAGACGTCCTGAGAACAGGTCTGAGCTGAATCTGTTGGACGACTGGTCCTGAATCCTCCTCCACAGAGACTGAAGACCTGGTCTGAGGTTCCGCCGGTTATTAAATCCAAGGCTTCACTTTCTGGTTCCATCAGCACGGTGAACGTTAAATGGGTGTGTTCATTTTCTGACCAGTGAAAACAGAACCTGCTGTGACTGTGTGAGACTGAGGGGCCGCGGCACCAGGTGAAGCTCAGGTGTGTTGTTCAGCCTGAGCACCAGGTGAAGCTCAGGTGTGTGAGTCCAGCCTGAGCAGGTGTAATGCAGGTGTGAGGCCTGTGTTGTGACTGTGTTCTGTGGGTTTTGTATTTAAACAGATTGGAGGAGCACATTATGTGAAGGGAGCATCTGTCAGGTTATAAACACCAAAGGTTAATGTTGCATATTTTATTCATATGGAAGAACCTGACCTTCACACTGAGGCTGGATAAACTCTGGAGTCACTGCATCTTCTGCTGCGCTGACTGATCTGAATACATTAATCATGAAGAGGCCTTCCCAACGTGCTGCCGCTGCTCGATACACGCCACGGAGCACACGGAAAACATCTGCATGTACCGAGTATTAACACGAAGGAAGCACATGGATGAAGAGTCCGGACAGATCTGAACATACTATGTGTAATGTCATGGTGACAGGAGACAGCAGGGACGATGGAGACGGGAGGGACAAAAAGTTGCCCCTGTTTGAACACATCTGAAAAACCTTTATTCGTTCACATTAAATGCAGCTGACACAGCCTGAGACTACATGTTTGTCCAGTGTGAATGGAGTCTATGAGTTTACTGACAGGTGAGTTTACTGTCAGGTGAGTTTACTGACAGGTGAGTTTACTGTCAGGTGAGTTTACCGACAGGTGAGTTTACCGTCAGGTCAGTTTACCGACAGGTCAGTTTACATCCACAGGTCAGGCCGCTGGCGAGCCTCAGGAGCGCCCTCTGCTGGAGCATCAGGTGAACTGAACACCTGAGGTCACACAGTAAATACTGAACTGAATCGATGTTTCCTGGTAAAACAGACAGACATGTTTGGTCACATGGTCACAGGTTAGCATCACAGAGCTAAATGACAAACGCTGATGAAACACCCAGACTGTGCTCTCTCAGAGTGTGTGTCTCCCTCCAGATGGTGGTGGTTTCAGACGACGTCCATGAATACTCCGTGGCTCTGAAGGACACCGACGAGAAGATCGCTCGATGCCCCGCACGAGTAAGCTCCCTCATGTTTTCCACGCTGATGTGAGGATGTTGTGTCTCTGGCTTGTTGTTGTTGATGGTTGTGTGTTGTGAAGTCAAAGATTGTGTGTTTTGGTTTGTTGGAGCTCGGTGGAAGATAATTGGCCGCGCTCCAGACGACACACCTGTCAGCCTGTTACAGGAGCTGGTCTCATTAGCATCATGCAGGACACAGTGTCACCAGCAGACTCCACGGTCACATGGTTGGAGGAGTTGGTGCTGTGGAGCTGAACAAAGCGTGTTTGTCATTATTTACTGAAAAAGCTCACAGAGGTTTGAGTGAGTGCAGCATGGCTGAGAGTCACAGCTGATGTAACATCACACTCTGAACACAGCAGCTGCCTGTTGTCTCCTCCAGAGACCCGACATCCTGGAGGAGCTCCAGAAGAGCCAGAAGGTTTTTGCAGAGAAGCTGAACCACCTGAGCAGGAGACTGGCCTGGATCAACGCCACCATCTACTCCAAGGTGATCCAGCTCCTCAGAGGCTGAGCTCGCTGTGTGGCTCTTTGGTTCGAATCCTTTCTAATCTGTGTGTGTGTGTGTGCAGGAGAAGATGCTGGATGTGTACTGGCTGCTGTGCGTTTGTATTCGCACCATTGAACACGCCGACAACACCGGCTCCCTGTTCGCCTTTGCTCCAGAGTTCTACCTCAACGTAGCCATGAACGCGTACAGCGCCCTGAAGAACTACTTCAGCCCCGCCAACAGCATGGAGGAGCTGCCAGGTGAGACCTACCTGTCCTTCATGTCTGTGCAGAGAGCAGGTAGTCAGGTCAGAGGCAGCGTTTGGCATCTTGACTCTGTTCCGTCGTTTATGTGCAGGATTCCAGGTGAAAACGTCAGAAACCAAAAAATCAGCAGTGGTTTGATTGGCAGGCTTCACTGCAGACACACCTGTCTGTATCAGACGCACCTGTCGGTATCAGACGCAGCTGTCTGTATCAGCACCTGTGAAACAGCTTGGTGACAGACTTGATGGAGGAAGATTTATTTCAGGACTGTGGGTCAGACGGACTCTGTCTGAGCTGCTGAGACCTGAGTGTGTGTGTTAGAGTCCAGCAGGATCCCCCGTCTGTCTCATGACTGATGTCGATCACGCGTCGTGTCAGGGCTCCTCGTGTGAGCGGGGGGCGGAGTCCAGACTGATGTTAACCTTTGCTGTCAGTGATCAAACTGTTCTCTCCTCGTTTAACCCTTCAGGCTACGAAGAAACACTGACTCAGCTCGCTGCTATCCTGGCTAAGCACTTTGCAGATCCACGCATAGTTGGAACAGGTAACACACACGCACACACACGCATGCGCGCACACACACACACACACACACACACACACACAGTGCAGAGCGTCTGAGCTTCGTCCTCCTCCTCCCGTCGTAATAAGTGTTAAGAGGGTCAAAGTTCATCGAACATTTCTCTGCTTCCTCAGATATCAAAGACTCTCTGATGCAGGCCCTGGCCAGCTACGTCTGCTACCCACAATCCCTCAGGGCCGTGGAGAGGATCCCGGAGGAGCAGTGAGTCTTTCTTCTTCTTTCTTCGTGGTTTCATGTCGGTCTCTAAGCTCCTGTTTGTGGTGGAGCTGGAGCGCAGGTGGAGCGCAGGTGGTGCTGCTCTGACTCCACCTCTGTCAGGTCCAGCTGGGACACACCTGGACCATTAGACATCTGGTCTAATTCTGGCTCCTGGTCGTTTCACACTCACATCAGTTCCCTTCAGTTCACCTCATTTACCTTCTGCAGTTACTGTTATTAGACTGTGTGTTGACATGTGGAGCCAGGTGAACCACCAGGTGTGTCAGAAGTGAACAGGTGTTGTGTTTCGAGCAACTTTATCCACATGAACATGAAAAATCTGTGAGAAAATAAGAAAATTATTCAGCAGGTGAACCACCCGGTGAACCACCAGGTGAACCACCAGGTGAACCACCCGGTGAACCACCCGGTGAACCACCCGGTGAACCACCCGGTGAACCACCAGGTGAACCACCCGGTGAACCACCCGGTGAACCACCCGGTGAACCACCCGGTGAACCACCCGGTGAACCACCCGGTGAACCACCCGGTGAACCACCTGCAGGTGTAAAGTCCCAGCTCTGATCTGTGCTGTGGTTTCAGACGTGTTGCCATGATGAGGAATCTGCTGGCTCCGTATGAGCAGAGACCCTGGGCCCAGACCAACTGGATACTGGTCCGACTGTGGAGGGTGAGCACACACGCGCACGCATGCACACATGCACACACACAATAAACTTTATTAGTAAAGCACCTTTCATACAGTTAGTTATCAGTAGTTAGGGTTTCACATGCAAACAGAAGTTGCAGAATTAAAGCCACAGAATAATAATAATAATAATAATAATAATAATAATAATAATAATAATAATAATAATAATAAGTGACATCACGAAGCAGAAGCTTTTTAAAAGACAAGCATCAGGACCTGGTCAGACCTGGACCTGGTCTGAGTGTCAGGATCAGCCCGTGTGTCTGTGATGAGCCTGACAGCTCGGCCTGTTTCTGTGTCTGTTTCAGGGCTGTGGGTTTGGCTACAGATACACTCGCCTGCCTCACCTCCTGAAAACCAAACCCGAGGACGCCAACCTGCCCAGCCTGCAGAGTAGGTGGACTCTGTCTGACTGTGTGTGATCAGTGATCTGTGGTGCCTGTCTCTGTGTCTGTCTCTGTGTGCCTGTCTCTGTGTGTCTGTCTCTGTGTGTCTGTCTCTGTGTGTCTGTCTCTGTGTGCCTGTCTCTGTGTGCCTGTCTCTGTGTCTGTCTCTGTGTGTCTGTCTCTGTGTGTCTGTCTCTGTGTGCCTGTCTCTGTGTGCCTGTCTCTGTGTCTGTCTCTGTGTGTCTGTCTCTGTGTGTCTGTCTCTGTGTGCCTGTCTCTGTGTGTCGTCTCATGTCTTTTTCTTTCCGTCCGTCTCCTCCTGTCCTTTCGTTCTGTCTGTTGATGTGAGTGTTCCTGGCTCAGCTCAGAGTCCTCGCTTTTCTTTCATGAATTTCCATAAATAAATCGAGGCCTGGTTTATTTTTACTACATCCCTGTTTGATTTGTGGCTTTAATCATCTGTGTGCGTGTGTGTTGGTGTGTGTGTGCGTGTGTGTGTGTGTGTGCGTGTGTGTTGGTGTGTGTGTGTGTTGGTGTGTGTGTGCGTGTGTGTGTGTGTGTGTGTTGGTGTGTGTGTGCGCGTGTGTGTTGGTGTGTGTGTGCGTGTGTTGGTGTGTGTGTGTGTGTGTGTTGGTGTGTGTGTGTGTGTGTGTGTGTGTGTGTGTGTGTGCGCGTGTGTGTTGGTGTGTGTGTGCGTGTGTGTTGGTGTGTGTGTGCGTGTGTGTTGGTGTGTGTGTGTGTTGGTGTGTGTGTGTGTGTGTTGGTGTGTGTGTGTGTGTGTGTGTGTGTGTGTGTGTGTGTGTGTGTGTTGGTGTGTGTGTGTGTGTGTGTGTGTGTGTTGGTGTGTGTGTGTTGGTTGAGTCAGAACCTGCAGAAGCAGCTGCATCAGTCAGTCTCCTGTCAGTCACTCATTAAACATGAGTTCTGTTCTGATGACCTCTGACCCCTGCTGTGTGACCTCTGACCTGAACTCGTAGTGTATTGTAATGATTGAAGCTGAGCTGAACCAGGATCCGGTGCCGTGTCCCGTCTCTGACCCACAGTGTCTGTGCTGTCGGCTCCTTCCTTTCACGGTTCCATGGGTTCGTCCGTCTCGTCGTCCTCTTCGGTTCTGTGTCTCTGTCCTCTGAGTTGTGATTTTCTGCTCTGTCCTCTCTCCTGCATGATAATTGACTTTCGTGTGTGTGCCTTCTCATTTGCATGCCTTTCAGGAGATCTGTCCGTTGCTAGTTTCCAAAGTAAGTTGTTTGGTTGTTGCCCGGCCGTCCTCTGTGCTCTCGTCCCTGGCTCCTGTACTGTAGTTCAGTAGTGACAGCTGTTGCTCAGGTCACAGGCTGGTGAAGTGGTGAACAGGAAGTTCACCACAGTGGATGTAATGAAACATCTGTCAGCTGGTCGCTCATTAACCCTCAGGACCATTACTGCGCTGCTGTGTTGGTACTTCCACGTCCAGCAGGTGGCGTCTGTGGCGTCTGTGTGGTGGTGACGAACCTGCAGCTTCACAGAGCTTTAGTGTGAGAAACACCTGTGGAACAGGTGGAACACTGACGGCTGAGGCCGAGCTCGTCCTTCTTAATGATCACTGACACAAATTTAACGTGTTCAGAAAAGACGGACGTGTCCTCTGCCTCTGCTGTCTGTTTACCTGTTTACCTGTTTGTTTACTTGTTTGTTTACCTGTCTTCTGTCTCGTGTGATTGGTTTAGAGCCGTGTCCGTCGCTGCTGCTGCAGAGACACATGGCGGAGCTGCTGAGTATGGACAAAGACATGGCCGCCTCGTTCCTCAACAGCGTCCTGAACCAGCTGAACTGGGCCTTCTCCGAGTTCATCGGCATGATCCAGGAGGTGAGACGCCGCTGCTGCTCAGAGCCTGTCCCTGCACAGACACCTGACGCTCAGCCAGGTGTAGGCAGGTGCAGTATCTCAGGTTGTGTGATTTCTGTCTGTGTCCACTGCTGCTGATCTACAGCAGAGAAATGTATTCCTCCTCTGTGGGGAGACGGTCCTCAGTGAGACCAGTGGGACCAGTGTGACCACCACTAACACGGACTGGGCTGGATCCACTTTCTCTGTCGTCGTCAGTTCAATAAAGATTTGTCTGAATTTGAACTGTAACCCTGGTAATTCTTCGAATCCTTCTGATGTCGTAACCTCTGATGTGTTGACGTCCGTCTCCGTCTCAGATCCAGCAGGCCGCAGAGCGTCCGGAGAGAAACTTCGTGGACACTCGTCAGCTGAAGGTAAAGTCACGCTCTGGTGTCAGGTCCTGTGAAGTCCAGGTGAAGTCCAGGTCTGGAACGTGTCTCTGTGAGACGTGTTTGGGTTCCAGTTCTACAGAACTGAGTGATGAACGGTTCAGATCATGTGTCAGAGTGATGTCCTGACAGAACACGTCTCTGTGTCTGTCTGGGGGACACACACTATAAAACCTTTCATGTACTGAAGATGAAGCTTTAGCCTGCTGATAAATCTGCTGCTCTCAGATCAGCTCAGTGTGTCGTTGTCTGAGGTGTGTGTTCAGGTTTACCTGCTTCATGCAGAGTCACCTGGTGCTGATTCAGGATGTGACACCTCGTTGCAGGTGTGTGCGACCTGCTTCGACCTGTCCGTCAGCCTGCTGCGTGTGCTGGAGATGACCGTCACTCTGGTGCCTGAGATCTTCCTGGACTGGTCCCGACCGTCCGCAGAGCTGCTGCTCAGGCGCCTGGCTCAGGTCAGGTGATCCACTTCCTGCTGTGACCGTCCCACTTCCTGTTGTGTGTTTGTTGTTGTTCAGTTTCTTCTTCGTGTGACGCTGATGTCTCTTCTTCTGCAGCTGTTGAACCAGGTGTTGAACAGAGTCACAGCAGAGAAGAACCTGTTTGATCGTGTTGTGAACCTAAGACTGCCAGGTACACACACACACTCACACACACACTCACACACACACACACACACACTCTCACACACACTCTCACACACGGACACACTCACACACACACTCACACACACACACACACACACACACACACACACGGACGCACACACACACGGACGCACACACACTCACACACACACACACGCACTCACACACACACTCACACACACACTCACACACACACACACACACACTCTCACACACACTCTCACACACGGACACACTCACACACACACTCACTCACACACACACACACACACACACACACACGGACGCACACACACACGGACGCACACACACACACACACACACACACTCACACACACACGGACGCACACACACACACACTCACACACACACTCACACACACACGGACGCACACACACACACACACACACACACTCACACACACACGGACGCACACACACACACACTCACACACACACACACACACACACGGACGCACACGGACACACACACACTCACACTCACACACACACTTTGTGTGTCAGTAAACCTGTTTGTGTGTGTGTGTGTGTGTGTCAGGCCTGGAAAGTGTGGACCACTACCCCATCCTGGTTGCAGTGACGGGGATTCTGGTTCGAATCCTGGTGGACGGAGACCGACAGGGGTGAGTGCGAGCCGGCTTTTTACCCATAATGCAGCTGAGGCGTGTTGTTTGCGTCGGCGCGATGATTGTGCAGGAGCAGTTCTGTTAACACACCTGGTGTCGAGGTCGCCGTGCCACCGACAGGAAACTCCAGCTGCTCTGTTTGGGGAAGTGGGCGGGACCCAGTGACACCTGAGAGGCAGGTGTTAGTGAGTGACAGGAGGTGTGACAGGAAGCTCGTGGTGTGTCCACACTCTGTGGATCAGCCCTGGTACTAACCCTGTATTCACAGCAGGGTTGTGTGCTGTGTGTAGTTGCTCGTTGTGTGGACACACACACTGTGTAGCTGTGTGGATGTGGTTCTGCCTTCAGTCTGATGGGAAGCTGTTCTGTGAACGGACGAGTTTCCAGAGTCTGACGTGAACTGAGGGTAGAACATGTCAGAACATCAGAACATGAAGGAACACGGTGTTTCTCGGTGCTGCCTTTTTCTTTCAGCTGGATTGTGTCTCATAGTTTTGTGTAACGATGAGACGTAACTTCATTAAAGTCGTACAGAATTAGTTTGTGGAATCACAGAAGATAAGAACCGTGAATGTGAATCGGTTTTTCCCTGAGAAAACATCGACATGTTCCTGAAACCAGGAGAGATGAAGCGCCGCTCTCCGGTTCCTCCGATGGGAAACTTTACCTGACCTCAGATCAGTAACCGAAGCTGATGCACACGTTGCTCCGGTTCCTGGTTCACGGTGAAAACACATGAATGAGTGAAGCAGATTTCCAGCCCCGTGTCCTCTGTGACTGTCACACGCTCCGGGCGTCTCATCAGCATCTGACTGAGCTTTAATTAACACGGCGGCTGAGACGAATCAAACTCATTACCTCTCAATAACTGTCAGAGCCGCTGACACGCCGAGGGTCTGCTGAGGGTCTGAGGATCAGAGACGCTGGAGAGCACAGATCAGCGTCCCTCCAGGCCACCGTACCGTACCGTGTGTGTGTGTGTGTGTGTGTGTGGTCAGCTGGATAATTGGTTTTCACACAGAGAAGTTTAATCTCTGCAGAGTAACAGTTCAGCCGAGTTTCACTGCTTCATCACAGACGTCTTGCTTCCCCTGCGGTTCCTGCGGGCGGCGTCACGCTCACAGTAACTTCTCACAGAACGGCTGCAGCCTTCATTCACCTCGGGAACCAGGACCTGTGAGACGCAGGCCTTTGTCTCTAATGTCCCCTGTTAGACAGAGCTCAGTGTCCACAGCACTCATCAGAGCAGCAGACGTCTCTTCTCCATCGTAACTCTGATCGACGTGACGCCAAACTCAACACTTCCTCGTGTTTTTTCACAATAAAGGCCTGTCTATATCCGTGAATCTTTTAATGTGAAAACTGTGGATGAAGTGTTGGCTGTGGTTCTGATGATGATCAGGAGCAAGGACCAGGTCTGGTTCTGTCTCAGAGTCCAGACTGTACTGAACCCAGACCTGCACGTCTCAGGGTGCTGGCAGGAAACGCTGGCCGAGACTGGTCTCAGACTCAGAATCACTGTCCACTGTGACCCACTGTGTCTCACTGTGTCCAGAGCGTCCTCGCACACTGACGGACTGTGTATGTGAGGACGTGTTGAGGTTGTTACTGAGCTGGACTGGACTCACACTCAGAGGGAGACAGATGGACGTGTGACTTCCTATCACGTCCATCTGTCTTTTAACCCCACAGAGTATTTGGAGGATCCTGAACTGTCCTCACATGAGCCGCATTAGTTTGACGCTCTCACAGATTTAGATGAACGTGTTTCTGAAGACACAGAGACTGAGTGACAGCAGGCGGACACTGGGCTCTGACCAGTGTCCGTCCATTGTCCGTAGTTTGTCTTTTAAAGTGCTTGAGGTCAGAGTGGAGCGTCCGTGTGTCTGTGACCGACCTCAGACTCTCTGTCCTCAGAGAACATGGGGACCATCGGTGCAGGGGTCGAATCTCTGCGGCCTGTCCACCCACGATCGAATTCCATCAAGGACTCTTCCGTCTCTCCCGCACCTTATTGGTCCCATTAGTGTCCACACATAATGGTGTTTATTGACCAGTGAGTGTAGAGTCCATCAGCATTGTGTTGATGCTTTTATTTTATCCTGCTGACTCCACAAGGAGCAAAGACGCGAGGACAGAGCGGAGACGCTGTGTCTTCAGAGAGGAACAGCAGCAGGGGTCCTGTGCTGTGTGTGTGTAGCTTCAGTTGTGCGTTGCCTGCTTTGTGTGTCTGTGTGTTCCTGTTTGATGCTGGATTCAGTCAGTTGTTGTTTCTTCAGAGGAAAACCAAACTGCTGGGCTGCAGTGTTTTTACACCCCGACGTCCCTGCTGGGCGGAGCTAACTGTCGGTTCGTCTGTGTCACTAACATTTACAATCAGAGGGCTCACCGTCACGTGACCGTCGCCCCCTGCAGGCAGAATGAAAACATGAGAATTTAATGGAGATTTATTAAAGGAACATTTGACTGATGAAGCTGATAAATGCATCTTAAACCTGGAACGGTCTCCAGCTCGTCCTGTCCTCTGAGCCTCGTCCCCCTCTCCCCCCTCTCCCCCCTCACTGACGTCCTCGTCTGACTTTACAGAAAAACAGTCAATCTTCTTCTTTCTTTTAGAAAGATTTTCCCTCCATCTTCCCTCCCTCTTCCCCCCCTCTTCCCTCCATCTTCCCTCCCTCTTCTCTCCATCTTCCCTCCATCTTCTCTCCATCTTCCCTCCATCTTCCCTCCATCTTCCCTCCATCTCCCCTCCCTCTTCTCTCCATCTTCCCTCCCTCCTCCCTCCCTCTTCCCTCCATCTTCCCTCCATCTCCCCTCCATCTTCTCTCCATCTTCCCTCCATCTTCCCTCCCTCTTCCCTCCATCTTCCCTCCATCTCCCCTCCCTCTTCTCTCCATCTTCCCTCCATCTTCCCTCCCTCTTCCCTCCATCTTCCCTCCATCTCCCCTCCCTCTTCCCTCCATCTTCCCTCCCTCTTCTCTCCATCTTCCCTCCATCTCCCCTCCCTCTTCCCTCCATCTTCCCTCCCTCTTCTCTCCATCTTCCCTCCATCTTCCCTCCATCTTAATGTTTATTTTAATTTCTCTAATGTTATATTTATTTTTCTACTCTAATGTTTATACTACTGCCCTTATGTTTATACTTCATTTTGTTCACGGCTCTGAATGGCTTAAACTGGGACCTGAGTACTAATTTCGTACCATAACATGTAAATGTCCTGGTATGACAATAAAGTCCTTGATCTTGATCTTCCCTCCATCTTCCCTCCATCTTCCCTCCCTCTTCCCTCCCTCTTCCCTCCCTCTTCTCTCCATCTCCCCTCCCTCTTCCCTCCATCTTCCCTCCATCTCCCCTCCCTCTTCTCTCCATCTTCCCTCCATCTTCCCTCCATCTTCCCTCCATCTCCCCTCCCTCTTCCCTCCATCTTCCCTCCCTCTTCTCTCCATCTTCCCTCCATCTTCCCTCCATCTTCCCTCCCTCTTCTCTCCATCTTCCCTCCCTCTTCCCTCCCTCTTCCCTCCCTCTTCCCTCCATCTTCCCTCCCTCTTCTCTCCATCTTCCCTCCCTCTTCCCTCCCTCTTCCCTCCCTCTTCCCTCCATCTTCCCTCCCTCTTCTCTCCATCTTCCCTCCCTCTTCCCTCCATCTTCCCTCCATCTCCCCTCCCTCTTCCCTCCATCTTCCCTCCCTCTTCTCTCCATCTTCCCTCCATCTTCCCTCCATCTCCCCTCCCTCTTCTCTCCCTCTTCTCTCCATCTTCCCTCCATCTCCCCTCCCTCTTCTCTCCCTCTTCTCTCCATCTTCCCTCCATCTCCTCTCCCTCTTCCCTCCATCTTCCCTCCATCTCCCCTCCATCCCCTCTCCCTCTTCCCTCCATCTTCCCTCCATCTCCCCTCCCTCTTCTCTCCCTCTTCTCTCCATCTTCCCTCCATCTCCTCTCCCTCTTCCCTCCATCTTCCCTCCATCTCCCCTCCCTCTTCTCTCCATCTTCCCTCCATCTCCTCTCCCTCTTCCCTCCATCTTCCCTCCATCTCCCCTCCCTCTTCTCTCCCTCTTCTCTCCATCTTCCCTCCATCTCCTCTCCCTCTTCCCTCCATCTTCCCTCCATCTCCCCTCCCTCTTCTCTCCCTCTTCTCTCCATCTTCCCTCCATCTCCTCTCCCTCTTCCCTCCATCTTCCCTCCATCTCCCCTCCATCCCCTCTCCCTCTTCCCTCCATCTTCCCTCCATCTCCCCTCCATCTTCTCTCCATCTTCCCTCCATCTTCCCTCCATCTCCCCTCCCTCTTCTCTCCATCTTCCCTCCATCTTCCCTCCATCTCCCCTCCCTCTTCTCTCCATCTTCCCTCCAACTCTCTGCCTCAGTGTAGTGACTCACTGATTTATTTTAATGGTGATATTTGCAGTGGATTTCATCTGTCCATCACCCTCATGTCTCTGTCTCTTCTATCTGTTCACATCAGGGCTATTACCCCCCCCCCCCCCCACACACACACACACACACACACACACACTGCAGCCCCACCCCTCCACACTGTAGAAAATCAATGGTGCTAATTATTGTCCATTACCTCAGGCTGAGAGACATGAGACGCAGCTCGCAGCCATCCACAGATTAGATTGAGACCAGGGCTAATTAGCTTAGCAGCTTTGGAGCATGAGAGGCCCAGGCTCTGGGGATGTGGTTTCTTTCCACTGTATGAGCTCGGCCTGCTTTCACTGCTGCTCTCTGTCTGTCTCTCAGCTGGGAGGATTGTTTTCCAATACATACTGGTGTCCTTCTGAGTTGGGGGGTGGTTTCAGGAAGGTTTCCCTCTGTGGTGGGGGCGGCCGGTGTCCTGCAGCGTGTTCATGGAGTATTTTTACAGCAGATTTAGACACGAGAATAACACACGGTTTTCATTCTACTGGTTTTATTTTAAAGTTCAGGGTTTATCGATCAGGGACGATGCTAACGATGCTAACGATGTGCAGGCAGAGATCAGAGTCGTGGTGAATTGTTGTTGTGTTTCACGTGGAAGGGCAGCGTGCACATCATCCAGCACATCTGTAAACATGTCAGCGCTGATCTGATGAGACGTTTCTGAGAGCAGAGCAGTGATGGTGAACATTTACAGACCGGAGACAAGAAGACGCCGTAAAGAGGAGAGCAGCATGAATGGTCCCTCTCTGAGCTCCGGCCCTGCAGACAGACAGGAAGCAGCTGTCCACTGTTCAGTGTGTGGAGCTGTGCGGCAACATGAAGCAACACAACACAGCTGATACACGGCCTCTCAGCGTGTCCTGATGCACTGAGGACACTGAGACCCAGAGACAGAGGTGGTAACACCAGTAACCTCACTAAAACACCATTCATCAGCACGACGCTGGAGTGTCAGCACTGTCCAACATCATCGGTGTGTCAGAGACGGCGGCTCTGAGGACAGTTTATCACAGTAAATGTGTTCACACGATGTCTCACCAGGGAGGATGTGTGTCCTGCGTCTTTACTCTCTGCTCTGCTGACAGAGACGGTCTCACACACCCCCCAGAGCCAGATTCATGTGGAGTCAGTGTTTCAGATCAAAAGTGTGTGAGACGTGTGTGTGTCTTATCCGTGTGGCTGTCCTCGTGGACAGTTACATTTATGTTGTGTCCCCTGAAGACAGTGGCATCCATCATGTTCTGTCTTTCTTCCTGTCACCTCTGCAGTGGACTGTATGTCCAGCAGTGACACGCTGTCACTCACCCAGTCCCCGCTCAGCGTGGATGTCTCAGGTCGAGGGGCAGATGCTTGCAGCTCCTGTGCACGGTGGTTGACATGCCTGTTGCCATAACAACCCAACCATATGAATTTGTTTTTGTGTGGCTGTGGAGGTTGTTTTGCATTGTTTATGTTCTGGATTTGATTCGCAGATAATAGAAAGGAGCCTGTTGTCTTCCTGTCACTAAAACCATAACATGCATACTTGTCTGTGTATGTTTTTTCCTTTGGGGGCGTCGGCCATGTTTGTTGGTAACCACAGTGTGGCTCAGGTCACGACTGAACCTGTGACAGTGATCAGCTGCAGCTGAAACACTCGGAGGATAACGGGCGTCTGCTCACCTGAACCTGTGGCGCTGTGACGCTGTGGCGGTCTGATCAGTCCACCTGTCCGAGCTGTGAAGAACGAGCCGTGAGACCGACAGATCTTATCAACACGTTTACTGAACATTACAGTGCAGCTACGTTTCACAGCGGTTTAAATCAGTGTCATGTGTGTGATGATGCTCCTCCCTCTCTGTGTGTGGTCGGTGCGTTTCATTTTCAGACACTGATCACTGATCTGGACTTTTGTGTCCAGTTCATCCCAGACCAGGTCCAGGAGGTCCAGGTCTGTGGTCTGTGCTGGTCTTCATCGTGTGAAGAACCCAAATATATGATCTGTGTTCTACACGTGTCTCTGCAGTGAGTCGAGCTTCAGACGTGATCAGATGTTTGTTCAGTGCACATGTGTGTGAACAGTGTGTGTGTGTGTGTGTGTTTGTGAGTGTGTGTGTCGGCTCCAGAGCACATTTCCCATCATACCGGTGGTCTTCTGTTACCATGGAAACCGTGGAGTCTGGATGGAGGGTGGGAGCCGACGAGTCTGAACACAGGAAGTTCTGAGGAAAATAAGACAGAGAAAATACAGGAGGAGGAGGAGGAGGGAGGAGGAGGAGGGAGGAGGGAGGAGGAGGAGGAAGAGGAGGAGGAGGAGGAATCAGACAGACGGGAAGGTCGGAGGGCAGAGGATAAGATGAAGGAAAAGAGGGATTTACAGAGGAATACATTAAAGATGGAGAGATGATGGAGGAGAGGTTTAAGGTGGAAAGAGAGAGTAGAGGTTAGATGGATAGATCTGAGGGAAGGAAGACGAGACACAAGGTGATGGAGGGAGAGGAAGAGGATTATCACAGATGAAGAAATGAAGCCAAATAAAGGGAAAGGGTGGA
>NC_054396.1:30596402-30601402 GCF_017976425.1 Toxotes jaculatrix | reverse complement strand
GCAGTAAACCTGGCCCCAGATGTCCTTGCATCGCCCCAGCTCCTGGCCCCGCCCTGATTCTGCCATTCTGCTGTTCTCTGATTGGCTCCAGAAAGACCACATGCTTGTTGGTACTGACCTTGCGGCCCGGGCCCTCGGTGGTCGCCGGCGGGGTGGGTGTGAGTATGGAGGACTGGGCGCTCCCTGCCCCGGCCTCGTTCCCCACGCATGGGGTCGCCGGGGTCGGGGCCTTCGGACATGGAGGGCAGCGGCAGGGCGTCAGGTAGAGGTACATGAGGACCAGCACCAGACTCACTACGCAGCCCAGCAGGGTGGTGAATCCGGTGTTGAAGGACTCGTGAGGCTCGTTCTCGTGGTGCAGCACCACCGTCACGTTGACCTCCCGGGTTTCATTACGCTGGCGGTGCTGGTCCAGAGCCATACACCAGTAGGTACCAGAGTCCTCTGCACGCGCCGCCATGATCTCCAGGCTCCCGTTGGTGAACATCTTTAAGGATCCATTGTTCCCCGGCGGTGCCACGTACTCCTGGTTTGGTGACACCCAGAGGAAGGTGACGCTCTGGCCGGTGAGAGTGGTCACGCAGTGCAGCAGCACCGCCTTTCCCGCCTTCACCGACACGCTGCTCCCCTGCTCTCTGAGCGGCTGACTCATCGCCGTCAGGTTGCACTTTTCAAAGTAGCGGTCGTGCTGGAAGAAGCGCACAGTGCCTTTCTGTATCCCATAGACCCGACAGGTGTGCTCCTGTCTGAAGTGTCGCACGGAGGCGTATCCTCTCTGTTCCCAGCGCCTGAACAGTCTGTACATCGAGCACTCGCACTTCAGGGAGTTGTTGTGAAGGTAGAGTCCTCTCTGGACCGGAATGGGTAAGTTTGAAATGTCCTCTAGAGGCAGATTGAGCAGACGGTTTGAGGACAGGTCCAGCATAGTCAGGTGAGGGTGGCTGTGCTCTTGGATGGAGAAGAAGGGGAAGTGAGTGAGGTGGTTATGACTGAGGTAGGCCTTATGGAGGTTTCCCAGTCCAGCCAGAGCTCTGCTCTCCACCTGGGAAATACGGTTGTTAAACAGCAGCAGTTCTTCCAGCCCAGTCAACTCTTGGAAATAGTGCTGTTCCAATATATGCAGCTGATTGGACGACAGGTCCAGGTGTCGGAGCAGCGCACCAGAGGTGTTTTGAAATGCCCCCAGGTGAATAGTAGTCAACTGGTTGTGCGCCAACCGTAAAGTCTCCAATCTAGAAAGTCCTTGAAAGGCGCCCCCCCTCAGCTGATTGATCCGGTTGTGGCTCAGATCCAGAGTGACGGCAGAGACGGGCATTTCTCCAGGGACCTGCTCCAGACCCAGGGCGGTGCAGCTGAGGATGTCCGAGGCACAAACGCACCTGCCTCCCTGGGACGAACCCTGAGACGGGCAGATGGTAGCGTGGACGGGGCTCAGCCGGAGCTGCAGGCACACTAACAGCACAGCGAAGAGCCTCCATGACGGAGATGCTGCTGTAACCAAACCCTTCAGAACAGCAGCGTTACCAGCAGCACACATCATGGCGCCAGCAGCGGGCTGTGGGCACCTGCTCACAGCTTCCTCTCGGTGACCCAGCTTGTTTCTCTGTGGAACGGCTGTGAATGCTCTCAGTTTATCTTCAC
Organism: Toxotes jaculatrix; assembly: GCF_017976425.1. Classification (NCBI taxonomy): domain Eukaryota; kingdom Metazoa; phylum Chordata; class Actinopteri; family Toxotidae; genus Toxotes; species Toxotes jaculatrix. Next base: position 30,599,761 of record NC_054396.1, on the reverse strand, counting down.
ATCCTTCACGCTGTGTGATTCATCTCATTTTGACGTAATTTGCTCTCCACAGAAACAGACTCCTGACAAAGTGACACATGACACTGTACATACGTGTTTTTCATGTTTCTCTCAGCAGCTTGTTCACATGTGGCGGGAAAGCCTTCCCTCTCCTGCTTCGGGCAGATCTGCCGGCGTCAGCGTTTCAATCCGTCCCTCAGTTTCAGGACACGTCTAAGACAGGTTACAGGGGACAAACACGACGTCTCTGAATGGCTCGCCCGTGAGTTTGTGCTCCGCTGTGACGGTTTGTTTTGTCTAACCTGGTTAGTGTTGAATGAGGCGGGTGCACCTGCGCTCACCTGCCGACACGGCAGCCACCTGGACAGGTCCAGTCAGAAAAGGAAGGCGAGCTGCAGGTCCAGTTGCGCCGCTGTGGGAAGCTGAACGTAAGCAGCTAAAATCCTCGTCCCTCAGGGCAACAACCAAAACAGACGGTGATGGATTAAACAGTGAGCGCAGTCAGAGTGTAGTCGCTTTAAACCTGATCCAGGTTTTGGGAACAGAGGAAAAAGCCGAGGTGAATTATTCTCCTGTCGTTCGTTTAATTCCAGATAGAAAATCCAGAGTGAAGCAGCTGAGAGCGTTCACTCATTCATCCCACAGCGGCACCTTTACACCTCCAGCACAGACAGAACTCTGTGCCCGCCGTACGATCCTTGGTCTGTGGACGCCTCGTTTGAGCCGGCGAGTCTCTCAGGTCCTCGTCCTGAGCAGTGAACAGACGACTCGGAGCTTCAAGTTTCAGTCCGTCCCCTCGAGCTCACGCTGTCTCTTCACTCAGCAGCTGCTGCCGTGACAGAGGACCCTCCTCTGAGCTGTAGCGTCTCTTTCTTTTCACGCCAGGTCGGGTTTTGTGAATCACGGCTCCAGCTGTCTCTGCCTCCCACAGCCGACCTGAGCCACGGATCAGATTTTCAAAGTAGTCAGCATCTTATCCACCTGGCTGCACACACACAGGCGGCGGCGGCGGCAGCTCTAAGGTTTCACGCTGCACACACACTCTGATCGACGCTGCTCGGAGCGAATTCCTCTTCTGTTTTCAGCAGTGGGAGGATTTTCAAACGGCTGGCTTCGCTCTGTGAAACACGAAACATTCAGCTCCTTCTGCGGCACACAGATACCAGGAGAAAAGTTGTCGTTGGTCCAGATGTGTGTGTGTGTGAGTCCAGGGTGTTTCCAGCTGTGAGTAGCGGAGGCTGAGCTGTGTTCAGTCTCTGCTGCCTCTCGTCTGATTTCCACTCCGTTTGCTGCTTCTGGTGCTTTCCCAGCTCCACCTCTCCTCCTCACTGCCTCTCCGGCTTAATCGTCCTCCCCCCTCTCCTCTCAGCATCCTCCCCCCTCTCAGACCTCCTCCCCCGTTCTCCTCTTGTCTTTTCTCTGCTCCGCTTGCTGTTTTTTTTTCCCTGTTTCTGTTTCAGGCTCTCATCGCTTCCTCCCTCCCTCTCTCTCTCTCTCTTTCTCCCCCTCCCCCTCCCTCTCTCTCCCTCCTTCTCTCCCCCTCCCCCCTCTCTCTCTCCCTCTCCCTTCCTCTCTCTCCCTCCCTCCCTCTCTCTCCCTCCCTCTCTCCCCCTCCCCCCTCTCTCTCTCCCTCTCCCTTCCTCTCTCTCCCCCCCCCCCCCCCCTCTCTGATGGCTGATGTTGCCTCAGGAGGAGCCTCAGGGCTGAGGAGGGACTGTGATTGGCCAGAGGAGCAGGGTAAAGTCCTGAGTGTCTCAGTGTCTCAGTGAATCTGCTGCTCATTTAAATCTTGTGTCTCTGTTTGTGAATAAAGGTGCAGTTCGTCATTTTGACCTCAGGCTTCGTGCAGACGGACAGAGACGTGTTCTCTCACTGTCTCACATCTCAACCAGTGCACGGTTTGCACTGGTTGAGATGTCTCACTGGTGTCTGTCCAGTCCTCCTCTGCTGTGTCCTCATGCTGACAGAACATTCTGTTTGTGTCCATGTGAGTCGTTTAACTGTTGGTTCTGACCTTTGTGTGACCTTTAAGCAGCTCCACTCTAACACAGCTGTGGTTTATTGGATCGTCTCTGGTTCAGCTCAGCACAGATTCAGTCCTCGTCCTCAGAGACGCACACAGCTCGTCCTCATACCTGAGACAATTTAAAGGTTCCAACACAGAGAAAAACTCTGGACACTTCGAGCTCACTTCATCTTTATTTCACCATCCCACTCACTGTGTGTGTGTGTGTGTGTGCGTGTGTGTGTGTGTGTGTGTGTGTGTGTGTGTGTATACAGTATGTGTGTGAATGTGCTAGGACCTGTCTTTGGGTCTTGATCACAGTGTGTGTTTCATGCTGATCTCCTGTCACAGGGGATTAAGATCAGAGACACACAGCCAGGGACACACACACACACACACACACACACACACACACACACACATACACACACACGGACACACACAGACACACACACAGGTAGTGTACAGCAGCTTTTTCCAGCTGAACGTGAGGCTGTGTGTGTGTGTGTCTGTGTGTGCGTGTGTGTGTGTGTCTGTGTGTGTGTGTCTGTGTGTGTGTGTGTGTGTGTTGGGGTGGAGGCTGCAGATTCAGTCTCCTTTTCCTTTCATGTCGTCATTTGATCCATTTTTAATGTCTCCGTGTTTGTGGAGATGATCTGATGTTTACTAACCAGCAGCTAGGTGAGTGTTGGTATTACGGTGGGTGTACGTTGGACAGGTGGTCCTCGGTGCTCCGGTGGACTCTGCAGATTAGTCAGGCGTCCGTTTCTTCATCACTGTTCATTCATGTGGAAGTCATGGTGCTGTGATCTGCTCTCAGTCTAAACACTCTGCCCTTTGTTGCTTTCTAATTAAAGAGGGGACACAAACAGCCCTTTGACAGAGACACAGTCTCTGACATTTCCCAGCCTGAACACTGTGACTCACTCTGCTCCTCTTCAGAGGACGGTCGTCCTCCTCTTTCCCTCCGCTTGGATGAATCAGGCCGCTGGGTCTTTTTTGTTGTTGCTTTGTGAAAAGCGGGAGGAAAGAGGAGGGGAGGAGGGAGGAGAGGAGGAGGGAGGACGGAGGAGGGAGGAGAGGAGTCTCAGTGTGAAGTGTCACGGTTGCTGTAATGATAAGGTCAGGGGACATTTTACAGGAAAATGTCACCGTGTTTCCACGACGATCGCCCAGGATTCACCCTGTGAAGGACAGCGATGAACCGTCTGCTGCACAGAGACGGGAGACGCTGTTGGACAGGTTCTACAGACTTCCTCTGTCTCTGGCTGCTTTAGATCAGGACACAGCATCAACAGCTGCCAACAGCTGGAAACACTGAGCTCAGCATCAGACTTCATCCCTTCACCCTCAG
>NC_054396.1:30586402-30591402 GCF_017976425.1 Toxotes jaculatrix | reverse complement strand
GATGATGATATGTGCTCATAAATGATGATGATGATGATGATGATTTTCTGTATGCAGTGATCAGCAGCTCAGAAACAACTTTTCCATTAAATGTGTGTGTGTGTGTGTGTTTTCTCGCCAACAGACACGGACTACATCAGCGAGGAGGAGAAGCAGAAGGTGGAGCTGATGCTGGCGTTTCTCACAGAGGAGTCCAAACAGGCTGCAGCCAGCACAGCTGTAAGTACGACCGCACGCCATCGCAGCAGCTGCTGCTGGTCTGTGCCTGGTTTCTCTGCTGAATGAGCTGAAAAGCCTCCGTCCGGTGTGTTCTGATGGTTTCTGATGGTTTCTGGTGTTTGGGCGAGCTGCCTGTTACTGTGTGGATGAATCTGCAGCAGCGGCTCTGAGAACAGCTCAGGGAGTAAACAGCAGTAGGTGTCAGTCGTTGGACTGAAGACCTGCCGTCAGCTCAGGTGTCGGTGTGGATGTTAGGGTTAGCCACATCATACGTGACGCGACACAGAGCTCTGCCTTTGGATGTTTCTGCCGTTGGGAGACGTCGTGCTCTTTCATGAGACCCAGTTGAAGTTGGACGTCTCTCTGTCGCCCTTGAGGGTGAATCTGGTCAGGAGAATCCTCCCTCCCCTCCCGACCGTCCTGCTCTTCCTCTCCGCAGTGGAAACCTGATCCTCTGCTCTGCCCTGCTGAGTCCACCACAGAGCTCCACTGGCCACAGAGAGGATTTATTATTGATAAGGGAAGGCGTGAGGAGGGAGGAGGGAGGGAGGAAAGATGGATTAATCATATTTTTGCTGTGTCATGCTTTGAGAACCAGTAGATCCAATTCCAGCTGCAGTTTTATGGCAGGGAGTGGGGGGGGGGGGGTGTGGGGGACAGACAGAGTGAGACAGAGTCAGAGCCGGGGGGGGGTGGGGGCAGATTTCACCTGCAGGTGCCACCTTCTTAAATCATTAGATGGTTTGAAAAGCTGTCAGGCTGCTGACATGTTCACAGTGCACAGATATAACCAGGCACTGTGCAGCGTCACACATGTAAACACACACCTTTGTGTTTGCTTATGTTCGTCAAGACAACAGCTGGGGTGTCACGGCAACCAGACCCACAGCGCCGGGGTGAAAGCTCCAATGATCATCCTGGAGGAGGGGGGGGCGAGGGGGGGGGGGGGGGGGGGGGGGGGCAAAGGGGGGAGGAGAGACAATGAACACAGCAGATGAACAGGAGATGAGCAGTGTGTGTGTGTGTGTGTGTGTGTGTGTGTGTGTGTGTGTGTGTGTGTGTGTGTATGTATGTGTGTGTGTGTGTGTGTGTATGTGTGTGTGTGTGTGTGTGTGTGTGTGTGTATGTATGTGTGTGTGTGTGTGTGTATGTATGTGTGTGTGCGTGTATGTGTGTGTGTGTGTGTGTATGTGTGTGTGTGTGTGTATGTATGTGTGTGTGTGTGTGTGTGTGTGTATGTGTTTGTGTGTGTGTGTGTGTGTGTGTGTATGTGTGTGTGTGTGTGTGTGTGTGTGTGAGAGCTGCTCAGGTGTGAACAGCGTGTTCCACCTGAACCTTTGTGATGGACTGAAGTTCAGCTCAGAGTGTGAGCGGCACCTCGTTACATGTGTGATCCAGATTTAAAAAGCTGATCTGCCGTGTTGGTCAGGGATCTTCAGAGTAACAAAACAAAAAGTCTGCGTCATATTTTACCCGTTTATCACAGAATAAAGGCACAGGTGGGACAGGTGGGACAGGTGAGACAGGTGGGACCTGAGTCAGACCAAACCTAATCCAGCCTCCAGCTCCTGTAAAGATCAAACCAGTTCACCTCAGATCTGAACTGAGACCTGGGACTGAGACGTTGGGACTGAGACGTTGGGACTGAGACGTTGGGACTGAGACGTTGGGACTGAGACGTGGGACTGAGATGTTGGGACTGAGACGTGGGACTGAGATGTTGGGACTGAGACGTGGGACTGAGACATGGGACTGAGACGTGGGACTGAGACGTGGGGACTGAGACGTTGGGACTGAGACATGGGACTGAGACGTGGGACAGAGTAGCCACAGGTATAAACAGTCTGTTTACTCTCAGACCTGAGGGACCAGGAAGAAGACTTGCAGAAGACGTTTGTCCTTCTTAAAAAAAAAGAGCTTGATGATGAGTTGAGATTTGAGATCTGGGTTTTTGTCCTCAGTTCACATTCTCAGTCACAGAAACTGAACGGATCAGATTCATGGACAACGCAGGCATTAGTGCAGCTTTCATTCTCTTCTTCTTTCCTTTAATTCCCGCCCCCACCCCTCGCTCACCCCCTCACTCGCCCTCGCTCGCCCCCCCATCCCCCCGCTGTGGGTGTTTGCCCTTCTCTCCTTCACAAGCTGCCACACTTTATTTTTGACATCCTTCGACTAATCTGAGACACGGTCTCCTCTCGTCCCTGATGTATCAGGGTTCAGATGATCACCATGTCCCTGAGCGCCTCCACCAATCATGTCACCCCTTCCTCCTCTGGACCCTCTCGCTCTCAGACCATCTGCCGCCCTGCAGCCTGCAGGGCGTCTCGCCTGAGCTCCTCGGTCGTCCCCACGTTAGAAAAGTTCCAGTTTCTGTGCTAAGAACAGAGACAGAGCTGGAACCGTCTCAGCAGCAGGACAAACACGGGAGACTGGAGACAGTCACTGATCTGCTGCGTCTGGTTCTGTCCCCTGTTTAAAATCTTTGGTTCCTGCTTCACACAACAAAATAAAATCAATTCAAAAGGAATAAAATGTTTTTTTTAATGACATGATGATGTCTGTCTGTCTGTCCATCCTCACAGGTGTGGACACCTTTTCATTTTTCACTCTGTCCTCACCTTCAGACTCCGCCTCTCATCTCTCCTCTCAGCTCTGACCATAGGGGTAGTTAGTACACACACACACACACATACACACAGGCTCTGTGTGAGATGTTTGATCAGGACACAAATGAGATGTGAGGACAAGGATGAAGGAAGAAAGGAGAAAAGGAGACAGAAGTTTAAAGTTTCTGTCTCCTCCGTTTGGACAGAAATCCGATCTCCCCCTGAAGAGTCTGTGGCGGTGACAGAGGAAGGACAAACAGGAGACAGAAACATGAACAGGACAGAGGACAGGGGACAGAGGACAGGTTCAGGTTTCTTTATTTGTACCTGCAGGTAGATTTGTTTTGCAGTCAGAAGATCAGATGGTGACAACCTCTGACACATATACAAACACAAACACAAAGAAATGTAACACAAAACCAACACAGCTGACTGTAAACATGATGGTAAAAACTCAAAGTGCTGAAGGCTCCATCAGTCAGGACGTCAGACAATAACTAACTAACCTCTGGACTAAACCCAGGACGGAGTTTTACACATCAAACAGCTGAATCTGCTTCTTCTTCAGACTCATTTCAGCTCAACAACAAAAATGCATCAGCAACATCTGGATTGTTTGTCTGTGTGAGTCTGTGTGGGTCTGTGTGAGTCTGTGTGGGTCTGTGTGAGTCTGTGTGGGTCTGTGTGAGTCTGTGTGGGTTTGTGTGAGTCTGTGTGAGTCTGTGTGGGTTTGTGTGAGTCTGTGTGAGTCTGTGTGGGTCTGTGTGGGTCTGTGTGAGTCTGTGTGGGTTTGTGTGGGTTTGTGTGAGTCTGTGTGGGTCTGTGTGAGTCTGTGTGGGTCTGTGTGAGTCTGTGTGGGTCTGTGTGAGTCTGTGTGGGTTTGTGTGGGTCTGTGTGGGTCTGTGTGAGTCTGTGTGGGTCTGTGTGAGTCTGTGTGGGTTTGTGTGGGTTTGTGTGAGTCTGTGTGAGTCTGTGTGGGTTTGTGTGAGTCTGTGTGGGTCTGTGTGGGTCTGTGTGGGTTTGTGTGAGTCTTTGTGGGTCTGTGTGAGTGTGTGTGTGTGTCTGAGTCTGTGGGTCTGTGTGAGTCTGTGTGGGTCTGTGTGAGTCTTTGTGAGTCTGTGTGAGTCTGTGTTTAGCTTAGGCTGAGGTCTTGTGTGTGACAGCTGGATGTGGGTCAGGGTTAACAGATGTTGTGTGTTGTTCAGATCTGTGGGTGGATTTTTGTTGAACTGTCAAATAACAATGTTTAAAAACACAAAGATGGACGTTAACACTCACACACACACACATTACACTGAGTGTGTGAAATGTCTGAAAGCTGCTGAGTCAGGTGACCACACCACCTGCACCTGGCCTCAGCTCCGCCGGGTGCAGGTGGTGTGGAGGAGGTGGAGAGAGGATTAGAGATGAAGAGGAGCAGTGGAGGAGAAGATGAAGGACGTGAAGCTGAGCAGGACTCACACTCACCTGTGTCATGTTCACCTGTCTGACTGTGGACACAGGTCTCTGCTAAAACACCTGGACACACTGATGTGGACACACAGTGCTTTATAAAAGACAGGACAGTTGAGTCCAGATGTGCAGTGGACGACTGACAGCTGCTCTCAGCTCATTATGCTGCTGCACAATGAAGCTTTAACAGCAAAACCGTTTCTTCCACATGGATTTCTGTCAGACAGGAAGGTGAAGGAGGCGAAGACACAGATGAGTCTGACATCGATTCCCACAGCTGATAATTTCTTCATCAATATTCTCCAGTCGATGTTCTGCAGGACGGTAAACGACGAGCCGCTCGCACAGAAAGAAAAACCAAAGACGGAGGAAAAGACATCGATTTCAGAGAACAGGGTGTCAAAGGTTCAGCTGCTCAGAGACGTAAATGAACAATCCACAGAGCAGAGGACGAAATGAGAACAGGAGCAGGAGGAAGGAAGGACGATTGACTTTCCTCAAAGCAGGAGATTAACAGAGGAGAGGAGAGAGGAGGAAACAGAAAAGAAACGAGGACTGAGGAAGGAACGGAGCGAGGAGGTGGAAGGAGCAGAGCTAATGACATGACAGGAAGACAGCAGACTCCTGCAGAGGACAGGTCTCAGGTCCCGTCTCAGGACCGGAGCTTCTACCAAATGATAGAAAAATTCACTTTTTTTTCCATTAAAGTGAAATAAGGGA